>NC_133662.1:90650403-90950403 GCF_037893015.1 Macrotis lagotis | reverse complement strand
GGTCTCCTGATGCCAAGTCTTTCACTATGCTCACTATCACTTTCCCTTTAGTAAAGGCACTTAAGTGGAAAAGTATGGGATTTTGGCATATGGTATATGATGAATTATTCATAGGTAAATTTTCATGTAAGGAGGGTTCACATGTCAGTGAATAGATTTCTGGTCAGGATTATGACCAGGCATAGCAAGGTTGGAAGAAGAAATTGTATCCTGGAAAGCACAATGGTGTAGAATCAAGGATTTCATTGGCAGGATCATAATGCTACTTGGGAACATGTTTAGGGAACTCAAAGAATAGTAGTGAAAGAGATAAATCCAAATCAACAAATCCAATTCAATATGACTATCATGTTTTAAATGCTTACAATGTGCCTGTCACTGATAAATACTTAAGGTACAATCAATAAAAAGATAAAATAATATTTTAAATAAATAAATAATAAAAATGAAACATTCTTAAGTAGCTTTCAGTTAATGGGGAGATAACATACAAAAGGTGACAAGAAATGGGGGGAAGGAGGGAAAGATACCCATCTCAGGGATACATTGTTCAATGGAGTTGAAACTAGGAAGGAGAGCAGATACAAAGCATTGAGAGCTGAATTCAGAATCCAGTTGAATCAAACTTGAATGAGCAGAAAGGGTGGTAGTGGAGTACATCTTATTCTATGGGTTTGAAAACAAGGGAAAAAACCAAAGGCAGAGTAGAAAAACAATGACAACCAAAAGGGAAGGGGCAATGAAGATATTTGACCTACTTCTCAGTTCTCTGCAAGGCCAATCCTGAAAACAATAAATTCTTATATCTGCTACCTATATGAGATGCATATTTTCAGACATGGGAATCTATAAAAGCAAAAGGAACAACTGTGGAATCAAAAAAAAATTTTTTTAATTAGATAGTGGCTTGTGGGGGTTGTTTGATTTTATTCTGAAAGGGAAAGGCCATTGAGAGAAGTTATAAAACTGCTGGGAGTTCATGCTATAGTAAAGAAGCTGTTCAACGTTAATTAGCTATTGATTAGGAAGAAGGGGGGGAGACTAGAGGTCTAAGATGCTTACAGAGAAAGAATAAAAGCCAGCTACTCTCTAATTTAGTCATCTAGTTAATTGTCATCTGACTGGGAAGTGGGTGATCTCAGGCTCTTAAGAGGGATATTTGAACTTGGAGTGGAAAAATGGAAGAAGAGGTTAAAAACATTTAGATTTTTTTTTCTGAAGGTTATAATTTAAGGGAATATCTCCTCACTGATAATAAATTTGGGGCTAGAGTTAAGTCATTGTAATAATTGTTGTTGTTTGTCCTTTATTCTCAAAGAGAACCATGGCATCAGGAAGGTGATGCCATGACATGCAACTGAATTAGATTTAAGTGAAAGAGGGTTATGCAAAGTTACCAACCTCACTTTCTCCTCTGGAGTTATTCAGGGTCAGTGGCAAGATATGGATCAGGATGACTGGAGATGATCTTGGATCCTTTTTAAGTTAGGGATTTTGGCAGGCCTCAGTTTGGCTGAAGATCTAAAATATGACCAAGTGGGAATTGACCTGGAACCTACTGTTGAGCTATCAAAATTTACATTCCTTTGGGCAGAGCCACCTAAAGCCTCTGTTTGAATAGGGTATTATACCCTTACCTGAGGGTGCTCTGTCCTAAGGAATGTAAGTTTTGATTGGCCAACAATAGGTCCCAGGCCAAACTCCATTTGGTCATTTTTTTCTTTGGCCCCCAACTGATTCAGAGTGAATATAAATAGCAACTGTTTCTGCTTGGGCCAGAAATCCTGACCATCCTTCCCCTCTCAGATTGATTTTTTTTTTGGAATAGATAAAAAGACCATTCTTTGTCTAATTTTTTTTCCCCTATCTAGTCTTAATCACCCAATGGACCTTGCCTCAGTCAGACTGAGAACTATTAAAGAACTTAGCTTAAAAAGGCCAAGATCTTCCATACTATTAAGGGTCATCTCTAATCATCCTGCTTCATATCTGGACATTGGACTGACATTGTAATGAAAGTTACTATTTATATAACACTTTAAGGTTGACAATTTTCTAATAGTCAGAATAACTTTCTGAGGTAGGTTTATTATTCAGAGAAGGAAACTGAGGCTGAAAGAGATTAAGTGGAGTTAAACAATTGATAAGTGAGGCAGAATGTGAACTCAGAATTTTCTCATTCAAAGTTCAGTGCTCTATCCTCTATGGCCAGAGGCAGCCAGATTCCTGAGTAAATCTAATTTAAAAAAAAAGACTAACTGGCTAGATTAAAATTACAATGAAAAAAACTGCAACTTTTTGTAAAAATTGAGTCAAAAATGTGTGGAACTTGCAGGCTGATTGGAGAAAGCAAGATGAGACCAGATGTTTTTATGCCAGTGCCTTTGTAGTGCCAAATACCTGAGGGATAAACCATCACACTTTGGGAGAATATCTAACTTTAGGGAGATGGTCCAAATATATTACTAATGAACTTTTCCTTAAGTATTAAAAACAGTTTTATCTAGTTCAGATAGTTCCTATTGCTGATTGCCCTTGATATGGGAAGCATAGAGGTAATTGAGTTCTTAAGAACAATGTCTACAGGGGGTGGCTAGGTGACACAGTGGATAGAGCACTGGCCCTGCAGTCAGGAGTACCTGAGTTCAAATCCTTTCTCAGACACTTAATAATTACCTAGCTGTGTGGCCTTGGGCAAGCCACTTAACCCTATTTGCCTTGCAAAAATCTAAAAAAAACTCAATGCCTACAGAGCACAAGGTGGGATTTAGGGAAGAGGGAAGCTATGGGGCTCAGAAGAGAAATTCTTAAGACTATAATGAATTCGGAAGAATAATAAAGATATGGCTGGTGTAGATACTTTCCTTAAAATGGACGTTTTGGGAGGAGACTGTTAATTACTGGAAGGGGCTGCAAGGGCAAGTATAATTTACATTTTGAGAAGTAGGCAGAAAGAACTTCCCTAGTGAGGAAAATTTTGTGGAATGGTACAGAATGTCCAGGTATCAGTGGTAGAACTTGGAATATAATCTAGAAAGATAAAGGCTAGATGAATTATTTGACTTGTTTAAGATCATACAGCTTGTAAGAGAATTAGCCAGGATCCAAATCATTACCTTTTGATTCAAATTTTCTGCTTTTTTAGTGTTATTTATCTTTAACTTTGTTTATTTTTGTTTGACTCACACCTTCTTGGGGATTATCTGACCTAGAATAACTATGATTAATCTTATCTTAAAGGTCAGATATGCTTGTATAAGGCAATATACTCTGATATGAGGGAACATATCTGACTGGGCTTGTTAGAGTATAATCAAGTACACATATACTTGTTTCTTCCAATCTCAGAGGTGGAGGATAGAACCAGGACATCCAGGGTGGAGAGAACCAATTTAGTCTTCATTCCTGAAGATATATAATTTGGGGAATGAAACTGACCTTGGCCTCACTGACATTAAGGAAAAAAGTGTATCAAAATTTGACTGCTAATGTATTTTATCATGTTGATTATAAAATAACAATAATTATTTAAATTTTCTGTTTTGGAAAATACCACCATTTGTAATTTTAATTAATGTACTTATATCAGCCAGGAATAGTACCAGTTTACAAAAAAAAAATCATCTTAGAAACCTTATCTGGCAGAATAAGTACAATTGTTAAAAAGAAAAAAAAGTTTTAATAAATGCTTGATTAATGCCCAATAACATCAAATCATCCAAGGAACATTTCAGTAGTATCTCTTAATGATCCCATTTGAAGATTTTTTTCTTTTTTGTCAAAGATACTGGAGTGGCTTGCCATTTCCTTCTCTAACTTCTTTTACAGATGAGGAAACTGAGGCAAACAGGCTTAAGTGACTTGCCCAAAATCACACAGCTAATAAGTATATAAAGCTCAATTTGAAGTCATGAATATGAATCTGATTCCAAACCCAGTAATTTATTTATTTGAACATCTATCTGCCAATTCAGATGAGATTAAATAAAACATATACTGCACACTTACTGTTTACCAGGAACTATGCCCAGTACAATACAAGGAAAGAGAAAAAGAACAACAAAAAATTCTTGTCCTTAAAGTGCTAATTTTTATGGGGGAGAAAAAACATAAAAGGAAGCTAAAAAGGCTTGTCTGTAGAATCTGAAGCTGAACCAAGGTAGAGGCTGGTGTGAGTGCTTAATCAAATGAAAATTCCTAGAAGGAATTCTCTATTCTTCTTTGGAAGAAGTGGGTGGAGATATCTCCAGGATGACAAGACTACTGAGATAGAGGTAGAAAAATAGTATTCTAGAGTGTGAGGAGCAAAATCAGGTCAGAGAAGTTTTCTTATTTTCAATGAAAATGGAAGTAAGATAACAGAAATGAAAAAAGTGAACTGTTCTTTCAATATTTATATGTGTAAATATAGGAATAATTAGTTTCTGGAATGACAATAAGATACTCTGTGTTGTTCCTTTTAGTCTTGCTAAGTTTTTTTGGTCAGAATTTGTATGGATGAGAGTTGGCATTATAGAAGCATAAAGAAAATGAACTAAAAGTTCCCACTTTGCCAACTAAAGGACTCATCACAGAATGAAAACTGAAAGAAAATCAACTATATTAAAAAGTCATATATAACATCAGGGACTCTGCTGGTGGATTTTAGTTTAATAGTTTAAATCATAAAGGAGTACGATAACTCTGGAGTGGCCTATAAAAGGAAATTAAAGTCCCTCATATATGTGTTTTGTGTGTGTGTGTATGTGTGTGTGTGTGTAGATAGGTATGTGTGTGTGTATATATACATAGATATCTAGATTTGGATAGATATAGATCTATATTTAGATCTAGATATAGGCATAACAGTAGTAGATAAGCAGAAGATCATATGGCAGCAGAGAACAGTAGAGTATCTGTAGAGAGAAGACCAGATGCCAAGAAATGGCAGATGGCAATAGAGAAATTGAATTGGAGAGAATCAGAAAGTGGGCAAGCAGTTAGGAAAATAGCTTAGCAATGCTACCCAGCAGTCTATAGCTTGATGAAATCACCAGGCCAGCTAGTAGCAACATAGGCAAAGAAAAATTCTCCTTTGGAAACTTAAACTACCCTGATCATGTGGGATCATTAATGTTCTCACTTCAGATTTATTCCCTGGAGTCACATAATTGTAACATTATTGGTATGGAAAACTTTTAGGATGTCCCTGAGAATCAGAATATCATCCTTGTCATATAAATTTGCTAAGCTGTTTACTTGAATATATTTTGTTTTCAACTAGTATATCTTCTGGTAGATTTGGTAAAAGGAACATTATTTTGGGGTGGGGGGGAGGTAGAAGGAGTGTAGTACAGTGGAAGGGGCACTGGATTTAAAGTCACCAAAGGTCAATTCTCAGTTCTATTACTACCTGCCACTTTGAGCAAGTATTGAAATTCTTTCTATCTCTTTTTCTTCATTGGTAAAACAAAGAAGTTGAAATAAGTCTCTGATAATGTTCTCCCATATTTAAATCTATAATCCTAAGGTCTTCAAAGTGAATGTTGATGCATAAGATTCCTAGAATCTGGAGAATCTTTCAAAAGAATCTCTGAGTGAAGAGTTATAAGTATATCAAAATTTTCATCAATGACAATAGAAACTCATTTGGACTCTACCATCTCAGTCTTTTATGTACTGTAGGAGTGTAGTGCAGTGAAAATAAAAATGACATACATGAATAAACAAATGAATGAAAAAGCATTTGAAGTCTTGCTTAGGTGCCAAATATTGTGATAAGTGCTAGGAATACAAATAATGAAACTAAGCAGTTTCTGTTTCTAAGGAATTCTTGCTCTAGCTTTATGAACTGTCATATAAAAAAGAAAACTCCATTTCACAGCATATGGAAAGACCTGGAAGCCTTTAAGTTTCAATAGAGAATTAGACAATAAAGACAAGAGGTCTTTAAGGTACATAGTTGATTAAGATGAAAGTTGGGTTGGGGAAGAGGGGAGAAGGAAAGACAGAGAGAGTCTTGGTGGTCCAAATTTTATCAGAAGGAATGGAGTTGTTTACTTTGACTCATCCAAATTCTTTGAGGAGTCAAGAAGCTAGGGTGAAGTGCGGTTGTGGGGGGGGGGGGGGAGTTAAAGGACAAAGACAGGAAGAACCTCTGAAACAGACTAAATATCCACAAAGGAGATACTTACTGGAGATAGCAACATTTGGAGTTCATTTATGAATTGATTCTTGATGAAAAATAAGACGTGAATGCATAGACCTTCTTAATCTTTTTTATACAACAGTGTATTGTGCAATATGCTTATAGTGATAAAAATGATTTAAAGGGTCATGGAATGAAATAAGATTTATTGTGCTTATTGTTCATTATTTATAAATCACAATTGTTTTAGTAAGGCAAAATGATTTCTTGAAGACTCTTCTCCAATGACATGACTCCCATTCTTATATTAAGTTCATATGGAGGGGGCAGATAATTGGCACAGTGGATAGAACACCAGTCCTGGAGTCAGGAGGACGTCAGTTCAAATCTGACCTCAGACACTTAATAATCGCCTAGCTGTGTGACCTTAGACAAGTCACTTAATCCCATCACCTTAAATAAGTAAAATTTAAAAAGAAATCATCTAGGATTTGTCATAGATTCAACAATAGAACAGCTTTGTCCTCCAAGCCATTCTGTCTTTTTGTAATTACACTTTCATTTTGAGATGTTTACCAACCATTTCTTTAAGGAACCATTCTAAATATTCCCCTGTAATCAAATTCATTAGCCTAAAGTTTGTCAACTGCATTCATTACTGATATTTTTCATAAATGGAGTCTCTCTCTCTCTCTCTCTCTCTCTCTCTCTCTCTCTCTCTCTCTGTGTGTGTGTGTGTGTGTGTGTCTTCTTCTCTCCTTCCTTTCAACATATTTGCCCTGCTTCAATCTCACATTCCTCCCCTGATTTACATAATCTTTCAAATATCACTTAACAGGCTATTTTTTTTTCAGTGCTAATAGTTCATTCTGTCCTGATGCCTTTATATAATATATGGTAACTTTTGGCATTCTTAGCATTTCGCACAAACACACATACACACACACACACATAAGAATGCATACACATGCATACACATACACACAGACTTTTTTTTCATTTTTAGTACAATGACCATTCTACTTAGCAGAGAAAATAGATTTAAAAAAATAATTGAATGAATCTGCTTCTACTCTCTTGTCAGTTATCATTTTACTATCACTTCAAGCAAATAGTCTTTCTTTGACTCTTCTTTTTCTCCAAAAGCTTAAAGAATAAATTTTTTAACTTCTAATATGAAACACCCCATTCTTAATTTATCACTCTTGACACTCTTTAAGACAATCATGCTCCTTTACCCTATCTCCCATTGTCTACTCTTGTTTCTGCCTTATAAATATTTCTTTATAAATTTAGATTGAGTGATGAGTTCTCTGTGAATCCATATCATCTGCTTTGGATAAATTTCTTTTTTTAAAAAAAATTCTCTTCATTGGAATTATTTCCCTTTGTAACTTGAGAATTTTCTTCTTTTATATTTCTCATCTCTCCTGATCTGAATTCTATATAATTTTAAGCCATAATATTCTAAATGTCTTTCCCCTGGATTCTTTGAGAACTGTTTTCTAAAAAAGTAGGATACAAATATGACTGTCTCTGATTTTTTCTCTCTCACAAGATTGAGGACTGATTTATCATTTCCCCCCCAATTCCAAGTTTTCAATATTTCTACCTCAACAACCAGATCTTCCCTGTTACATTAAGAATTAAATACAAAACAGAATATTCCCTTTTTCATTCTTAACACATTTTGAAGAAATCAAGTTATGACTAAATTATGAGCAACAATACATATATATGAAACAATTTACACTTACAGAGGTGCTGACTCAATACATCTGCTCCTCACCATTCTGTAGAGCTCTAACCATCACACAGGAGTGATTTTTCATATATTTTCATCCTACTTTTGAACATTGAGTCAAGGAGAAAAAATATAAATATACATATTTATATATTATTAAATTTAACCCTATTAGGTAAAGATAGGGAAAGATATGTTTTTGGAAATCCCATCTTAAAAACCAATTACTTGTAATTCTGAATATATACATGTAAAATTTTTGCCTCTTTTTGCCTTGAAGATTGTAATTTTGAAAGTTCGCCACCTAGCAGCTCCTGAAAGGTCTTTCATTTTTAACATTCATTTTGAAAAAAAATGAGTTCTACATTTTCTCCCTCCCTTCTGTTCCTCTCCACCAATTAAAAGGAAAGCAATATATCAATTAATTATGTGAAGTCATGTAAAATATATTTCCATATTAGTTATATTGTAAAAAAAATAAAAGCAAGAACATAAAGTGAAAGAAGTATGATTCAATCTGAACTCAGAGATCATCAATTCTTTCTCTGGAGGTAGCATGTTTTATCATGAGTCCTTCAGAATGATCTTAAATCATTGTATTGAGCAGAGAAACTAATTCTTTCATCTGTGATGTTCATTGCAATACTGCCGTTGCTTTCCACAATGTTCTCCTGGTTCTCATCACTTCACTTTGTTTCTGTTCATAAATGTCTTCCCAGTTTTTTCTGAAACCATCCTGCTTGTCATTCGTTGTAACTTAATAATATTTGATCACAATAATATACCATAACTTGTTCAACTATTCCTCAAAAGATGAACATCCCCTTAATGTCCAATTCTTTGCACCACAAAAAGAGCAGCTCTAAATATTTTTGTACATATTGGTCCTATTTGCTTTTCTTTGCTCTATTTGAGATACAGTCCTAGTAATGACATTGCTGATAGTCCCTTGGACAGAGTTCCAAATTATATTCCAGAATGGTTAAGCCAGTTCACAATTTTACCTGGTATAACTCCTACCTGATCATAGTGTCTTATTCTAGTAATAACTTGTAATCTCTGTAAAAATTTTATTTAAAATTTTTGCTTCAATATTCATTTGGGGGAGTAGTCTATAATTTTCTTTGTTTTCTCTCTTTCTGGTTTAGGTATCAGCACCATATTAATATTAGTCATAAAAGAAATTTAATAGAACTTCCATTTTTGAAAAATAGTTTATATATAAAATTGGAATTAACTGTTCCTTGAATACTTGTAGAATTCACTTGTAAATTCATCTGGTACTAGAGTTTTTTTTTCCCTTAGGGAGTTTATTGATTTCTTCAATTTTTTTTTTTCTTGAATGGGGTTATTATTTCTTTTTCTATTAAGCTGGGTAGCTTATAGTTTTGTAAATATTCATTCATTTCACTTAGGTTGTCAAATTTATTGGCATGTAGTCAGGCAAATCAACTGAATTATTATTTTCATTTTCTGCTCATTGTTAGTGTGTTCACCCTTTTCATTTTTGGAACTTTTTAAAAATCAGATTAACCAAAGATTTATTTATTTTATTGATTTTTTTCATAAAACCAGCTGTTTTTAGTGTCCTTATTTTTCAACAAGTCCCCCAACATTTATCATTTTTTTTCTGTCATTTTAGCCCATCTGATAGGACTTAAAGTTGTTTTAGCTTGCTTTTCTCTAGTCAATAGTGATTTTGGTCATATTTTCATATGATTATCAATAGTTTTGATTTCTTCTGAAAACTGCCTTGAACATTGCAATTTTAAAATATATTTGTTTTTAAAAGTTGAAGAAAATTTGCAATTTATTTTGGAAATAAGATTCTTAAGAACATCTTAAAGACACTGGTCATAGATATAACTGCTTTTAAGAAGTTTTATTTTTTTTTAATTTTATTTATTTAAGGCAATGGTTTTAAGAGTAATTTGCCCAAGGTCACAAAGCTATGCAACTATTAAGTGTCTGAGGCCATATTTGAACTCAAGTCCTTCTGATTCCAGGACTGGTACTCTTTCCATTGCACCACCTAGATGCCCCTTTTGATAAGTTTTAAACAGAAGGAATAAGCTTTAAGTTTTCTATGAAAAAGTGATATAGATTATTTTTCAACACCATCTTCAAATGCTACAAAGAAGAAAATTCAATATGTAATACCTTGTATAAAGACTATATTTTTAGCACTACACATTTAATGTTAGAAGCTTTCTATTCTAAAAATTATCTGTAGAAAATTGTTCATTTCCTCTTAATAATTCAATCTAAGAGAGAGGGCAGTTCTTGGCACCTCCAAATGTAAATATTATTTTGAGTGAGGGATTGTAAATTCAGGTAAACATGCAAATGGGTAAGGAATAAATGTCTTCTATTTATTAAAATATATGAAATGAAATGTGAAATTAATAATTATACAGGACAGTTCCCATAAAATATTTTTTTTAGATTTGTGGCATGCTTATAGAGACCTGACTCTAAAAGTAGGATTGGGTAGGGTAAAATTGAATAGATTTTGGTAGAAAAGTATAAAGAATATGTTAGAAGAGACAACAAATTTCAAGTCAATATGTTCCTTGGAATCATCAAGCTGCAGAGAAGACACTTTTTAGATATCTGTATTTATTAATGCTCCCTCTTATATCAGGTTAAAATTCATATAGTTACTTTTCTAAATATGCATTTCAGTAGAATTCAAGATTCTTTTTCATTATATAAAGATTTTATTATTTTCAAATTATAAATAGTAGTAGTTTCCAAAAAACATTTTTTCTGTTTTGAATTTGCAATTTTTGCCCTGCATCCCTTTCCTCCCTCTTCCCCAAGAGAAGGCAATCTGATAATCCTTACATTGTTTCCATGATATTCATTGATCAAAATTGAATGTGTTGAACAAAAAAAAAACATATCCTTGAAGAAGAAATAAAATATTAGAGAAAGCAAAATTATGAAGTTTTTAAAATTATATAATTTTTTAAAAATTGAAGATAATAATTTTTGGTTTTTGTTTAAACTCCACCAGTTATTCTCTGGATACAGATGGTATTCTCCATCACAGATATCCTAAAATAGGGGACGGCTAGGTGGCACAGTGGATAGAGCACTGGCCTTGGAGTCAGGAATACCTGGGTTCAAGTCCGACCTCAGACACTTAATAATTACCTAGCCATGTGACCTTGGGCAAAACCTTAACCCCATTGCCTTGAAAAATCTAAAAAACAACAACAACAAAGAAAAAACAGAAACAGATATCCTAAAATTGTCCCTGATTATTACACTGATAGAATGAGCAAGTCCATTAAGGTTGATAATCACCCCCGTGTTGCTGTTAGAGTGTACAATGTTCTTCTGGTTCTGCTCTTCTCACTCAGCTTCAATTCATGGAAGTTTTTTACAAATTTCTCTGAAATCCCATCCCTCATGATTTCTAATGGAGTAATAGTATTCCATCACATACATATACCACAATTTGTTTAGTCATCCCCCAATTGATGGACATCCCCTCAATTTTTAATTCTTTTCTACTGCAACAGAGTTGCTATTAATATTTTTGTATAAGTGATGTTTTTACTGTTTTTCATGATATCTTCAGGGTATAGACCCCAATAGAAGTATTGCTGGATCAAAGAGTATACACATTTTTATTGCCCTTTGGGGATAATTCCAAATTACTCTCCAGAAAGATTGGATCAGTTCACTGCTCCTCCACCAATGCATTAGTGTCCCAGATTTCCCACATCCCTCCTAACATTCATTGTCCGTTCTCTCATATTGGTCAATACAAAAGGTGTGAGGCAGTACTTCAGAGATGCTTTAATTTGCATTTCTCTAATCAGTAATGATTTAGAGCAATTTTTTCATAAGGACTATGGATAACTTTGATTTCCTCTTCTGCAAATTGCCTTTGCATATTCTTTTGCCACTTGTCAATTGGGGAATTTTTTTTTTTTGTAAATTTGACTCAGTTATCTATATATTTTAGAAATGAGTCCTTTGTTAAGAAACACTAATTGTAAAGATTGTTTCCCACTTTACTACATTTCTTTTCATTTTGTTTGTGCAAAACCTTTTTAATTTAATGTAAACAAATTTATCCAGTTTGTTTTTTTAATGATATTCTCTCTCTTTCTTGGTCATAAACTACTCTCATTTCCATAGATCTGACAGGTAAACTATTCCTTGTTCTCTTAGCTTCCTTATAATTTTTTTATGTCTAAATCCTGCACCCATTTTGATGTTATCTTGGCATAAGGTGTGAGATGTTGGTATAATCCAAGTTTCTTCCATACTATCTTCTAGTTTTTCCAGCAGATTTTATCAGAATGAGTTCTTATCCCAGAAGCTGGATTCTTAGGGTTCATCAAACAGCAGATTACTATAATCATTTATTGCTGTCTCTTTTGCACCTAATCTATTCCTTTGATCCACCAGTCTGTTTGTTATCCAGTTCCAGACAGTTTTGATGACTGATGCTTTATAATATAATTTTAAATCTGGAAAGGCTAAGCTGTCATCTTTTGCATTTTTTCATTAAATCTCTTGATATTCTTGCCTTTTTGGTTCTCCATATAAATTTAGTTACAATTTTCTCTAGCTCACTAAAGTAATTTTTTGGAAGTCTGATTGAATAAGTAATTTAAGTAAAATTGTCATCTTTTATTTTATTAGCTCAGCCTATCCATGAGCTGCTGCTATTTGCCCAGTTATTTAGACATATGAAAAGTGTAATGTTTTCATAGAGTTTCTGAGTCTACTATGGCAGATAGACTGTTAAGTAGTTTATGCTTTCTGAAGTTATTTTAAATAAGATTTCTCTAACTCTTGTTGCTGTATCTTACTAGTAATATATAGAAATGCTGAGGATTTATGTGAGTTTATTTTATATGCTGTGACTTTGCTAATGCTGCTAATTGTTTCCGATAGTTTTTAAAATGATTTTTTTAGGGTTCTTTAGGTATACATACCATCATGCAAAGGGTGAGAGTTTTATTTCTTCTTTCCCAATTCTAATTCCTTCAATTTCTTTTTCTTCTCTTATTGCTGAAGCTAACATAATCAATAGTAATGGTGGTAATGGGCATCCTTGTTTCACTCCTGATCTTATTGAGAATGCCTCTAACATATCCCCATTGTATATAATACTTGTTGATGGTTTCAGAAAGATACTGTTCATCATTCTAGGGAACAAACATTCATTCTTGTGTTCTCTAGTGTTTTTAGTAGGAATGGGTGCTGTATTTTGTCAAAGGCTTTTTCAGCATCTATTAAGATATTTTGTTAGGTTTGTTATTGATATAGTCAATTATGCTGGCAGTTTTCCTAATATTGAACCAACCCTACATTTCTGGAATAAATCCTGCTTGGTCACAGTATATTATCTTATTGATAATTTGCTGCGATCTCTTTGCTAAAATTTTATTTAAGATTTTAGCATCCATATTCATTAGGGCAATTGGTCTATAATTTTCTTTCTTTGTTTTGACTTTTCCTGATTTAGGTATCAGTGCCATATTGGTATCATAGAAGAAATTAGGCAGAGTTTACAGTTGGGCAAAATAGTTTTGAATTATTACTTTTATTTCCTCCTCATTGGTGGCGAGTTCATCTTATTCATTTTTGATTCAAGAAATTTTTTTTCTTTTTTTAAATCAAATTAACCAAAGTTTTTATCTATTTTATTGGTTTTCTTATAAAACCAACTCTTGGTCTTATTTATTGGTTCAATAGATTTTTTGCTTTCAATTTTATTAATTTCTCCTTCAATTTTTAGAATTTCTAATTTGATATTTAATTAGGAGTTTTAATTTGTTCTTTTTCTAATTTTTTAGTTGCATGCTTAATTCATTAATTTCTAAACCCATTAAATTTTGTCTAAAGATCACAACGAGGTTTTCTAACATTCTATTTACTTCCTTAACTTCCTTCTTGCTTATTTTATAGTTAGATTTATCTAATTCTGAGAGAGAGAAGTTGAAGTCTCCCACCAGTAGAGTTCTGCTGTCTATGTCTTCCTGTAACTCATTCAGTTTCTCCTCTAAGAATTTGGATGCTATACCACTTGGTGTATGCATATATGTGTTGAAATTGCATCTTTTAGGAGGATGTGGTTCCCTTTCTTATCTCTTTTAATGAGATCTATTTTTGTAGCTACTTTATCTGAGATAAGGATTGCTACCCCTGTCTTTTTCACTAAAGCTTAAGCATAATAAATTCTGCGTCAACCTTTTACCTTTACTCTGTATGTATCTCTCTACTTCCACAGAGTTTCTTGTAAGCAGCATATTGTAAGATTCTCGTTTTTTGGTCCATTCTGCTATCTGTCTGTGTTTTACGGGAGAGTTCATTACATTCATGTTCTTTTTTTTTTAATTAATTTATTTTCATCCATTTCCACATGTATGTTTTTAAATTACAAAATTTCCTTCCACCCTCCCTTCCCACCTCCCTCCCCTCAGTGATGAACAATCAAGTTAATATTGTACATACATACATATTTTGATAAACATGTTTACAGATTAATATTTATTTTCAGCATGAGGAATTAAGATTAAGGGAAAGAGAAACATAAGAGATAATTTTTTTTAAGATTTTAGTTTGAGTTTTACAATTGAATGTGATGAGAGAAAAATCATATCCTTAGGGAAGAAACATAAAGTATAAGAGATAACAAGATCAGACAATAAGATATCAGTTTTTTTCTAAATTAAAGTTAATAGACCTTGGTCTTTGTTCAAACTCCACAGTTCTTTCTCTGGATACAGATGGTATTATTCATTGCAGACAGCCCAAAATTGTCCCTGATTGTTGCACTGATGGAATGAGCAAATCCATCAAGGTTGATCATTCCCCCCATGTTGCTGTTAGGGTGTACAATGTTTCTCTGGTTCTGCTCATCTCACTCAGCATCAGTTCATGCAAATCCCCCCAGGCTTCTCATCCTTCCTGGTTTCTAATAGAACAATAGTGTTTCATGACATACATATACCACAGTTTACTAAGCAGTTCCCCAATTGAAGGACATTTACTTGATTTCTAATTCTTTGCCACCACAAACAAGGCTGTTATGAATATTTTTGTACAAGTGATGTTTTTACCCTTTTTCATCATCTCTTCAGGGTATAGACCCAGTAGTGGTATTGCTGGATCAAAGGGTATGCACATTTTTGTTGCCCTTTGGGTGTAGTTCCAAATTTCTCTCCAGAAAGGTTGGATGAGTTCACAGCTCCACCAAAAATATAATAGTGTCCCAGATTTCCCACAGCCCTTCCAACAATGATCATTATCCTTTCTGGTCATATTAGCCAGTCTGAGAGGTATGAGGTGCTTCAGAGATGCTTTAATTTGCATTTCTATAACAGATAATTTTTATAAAATTCTGGATCCTTGTTTTGTGTGTGTGTGTGTGTGTTTTTTTTTTTGTTTTGTTTTTCTTCCTCTAGATGGGAATACCATAGTCCATAGTCAGTTTTATAGTCATCCTAACTCTCTGACTTCCATTCATGTTCATATTTATAATTACTAATTTTTCTTGCCCCCCATGCTATCTTCTGTCCATTTGTATTCTCCACCTTTTGTTTCACCTTATCCCTATTTCCTAGTATTTTGCTTCTAAACAGCACCTCCTTCAGTGTGTTTGCCCCCTTATTTCCACCACTCCCCTTTGTCCTTTCTTCCTTCCCTTCCTTCTGTCACTTCTTCTTTTGCTCCCCTCTTGCCCTTTCCCCTCTTAATACTTGAAAGGTAAGATAAATTTCTTAACTGAGAGTATGTTAATCCCTCTTTGAGCCAAATCTGATGAGAGTAAGATTCAGGTAGTTCTCACCTTTTCCTTTCTTCTCCTCTGTTGTAATAGGTCCTTTGCTCCTCCTTGTGTGATGTAATTTACCCCAGTTTCCTTCATCCTCCCATCTCTTTACTATCCCTCCCCCCTTTTAAGGAGATATTATTTTAAAATCATTCTATCAGAGTCATGGATAAGTCATGTGTCCATTACATCTGGCTAAGTAGATTCCCTCTAATGGAGTTACAATTCTCAAGAGTTATGAAAATATTTTTCCCAGGTGGGTATATATTCAATTTCATCTTATTGGATAACTTTTTTTTTCCTTTCCCCCTTTTTACCTTTTCATGTATCTCTTTAGTCTCCTGTTTGAATTAAATTTTCTATTTAGCTCTGGTCTTTTCATCAGGGAAAGTTGAAAGTCTCTCCTATTTCATTAAATATTCATCATTTACCTTGGAAGAGAAGTGTCAGTTTTGCTGGATAGTGAATTCTTGGCTACATTCCAAACTTCCTTGCTCTTCAGCACATCATATTCCAGGCCCTTCGATCCCTTAATGTTGAAAAAGTCAGGTCCTGTGTAATCCCTATTGTGGCTCCTTGGTATTTGAATTGCTTCTTTCTGGCTGCTTGCAGGATTTTCTCCTTTATCTGATAGTTCTGTAGTTTGGCCACAATATTCCTGGGTGCTTTCATTTTTGGATCCCTTTCAGGAGGGGATTGTTGTATTCTTTCAATAACTATTTTGCCCTCTGGTTCCATGATATCAAGGCAATTCTCCTTCACTATATCCTAGAGTATGTATTCAAGGCTTTTTTTCTCCTTAAAGTTTTCAAGAAGTCCTATGATTCTTAAATTGTCTCTCCTGGATCTATTCTCCAAGTGAGTGGTATTGCTAATGAGGTATTGTACATTTTCTTCTATTTTTTAGGTTTTTTTAAATTTTGTTTAACAGATTCTTGGTGTCTCATGAAATCATTAGTTTCCACAGATTCCAATCTCTTTTTTTAGAAAAGAATTTTTTTTACCTTTTGTAACTCCTTTTCTAATTGGTCAATTCTATTTTTGAAGGATTGATGTTTTTGAGAGAATTATTTTCTTTTTGCACTTGTCCAATTGTATTTTTGAAGGATTTGTTTTCTTGCTGCAAGATGATAATTTCCTTTTTTTGGTAGGTTTTTGCAAGGCAAATGGGGTTAAGTGGCTCACCCAAGGCCACACAGCTAGGTAATTATTAAGTGTCTGAGACTGGATTTGAACTCAGGTGCTCCTGACTCCAGAGCAGTGCTCTATCCACTGCGCCACCTAGCCACCCCTGATAATTTCCTTTTGCATAGTATTAATTTTCTCTTACATTTCTTTTCCTAATGTTTCCATTTAATTTTTAAATTCCTTCCAGACCTCTTCTAAGAAGTCTCCCTGGGCAGTAGACCAAGTCATATTCTCCTCTGAAGCTCTAGTCCTCTCTTAGGATATTTGACTTCAAGGTAATATTCAATGAACCCAACTTTCTGCTGGCCTTTCTTCATTTCAGGCCCTTTACCTGGGATCTTGTGTTGTGGGGCAGGCAGGTGTGTGTGTGGGAGGCTTGTTTACAGATCTTGGACATTAAGATCCCTAGGGGTTTTGCTCACTGGCCTTAGTAATTCCAAGAGGGCTAGCCAATAGTGGATTCTGGATGCTTCTTCTGGAGTATCTGTGATCTTGACTTAGTGACCCACTCCCTAGGCCTAGAGAGGGGGTGTGGAGTGGCAGGATCTGAGTTATCCTTGAATAATATGGTTTGGGCCCTTGGGCTATATAGTTAATTTACTTAATCCTCAATAAGCAAGGTGTCAGGGATTTGCAACCATCCCTGTTACTGTGTTTGTTCAAGGGAGAGTAACTTTATGCCACAGAAATGATGGGGAGGAGACTCAAGTGGAAACGGGGATTTTGCTAAAAAGATGGGGGCCCACAGTCCTTGTCTTCCAGAGAACCAGAGCTGATTGGATAGATGTCTAGCAGGGAGCTCTCCCGCCTGCTGGACACACAGCCAAAGCTTCTGCCACTGTTGTCAAATTAGACCCCAGGCCTCACCCTGGCACCCCTGCACTAGGGATCTGCTCTTTGCCCCCAGCGCATCCACACTCTCCTGTGACAGATCTTGCTGAGCAATGTTCTCTAGTTCTTAAGGAAAATCAGGAGAACTTAAAACATTGTCTAGCCTCTCTCCACCAGAAGTCTCGAATTCAAGATTCTTTCTTTTTAGCTTTTGCAAGGCAGTGGGGTTTGGTGACTTGCCCAAGGTCACACAGCTACATTATTAAGTGTCTGAGGCTAGATTTGAACTCAGCTCCTACTGATTCCAAGGCCAGTTCTCTATCCATTGTGCTACCTAGTGGCCCCCAAATTCAAGATTCTTGAGGGAACAAACTGTTTATTCTTGTTATTTTTTTTGAGGGGGATGGAGTTTATTTTGTTTTTGTATAATTGTACTTCTGTGATAGTTTGTTGTTTTCTAGTATCTAGAACAGTATTTTATGAATAGATGAGTTTTAGATTGAATAATATCTATTCTAACCTTATTTATAGAAGAGTAAACTAAGGTCTGGGGATATATATGTTTCAAGGAAAACTAGTACATTTGGTATGAGGGCTACCAAGACCTTTGAAGAGCTATTCATTCACCTTTGGTATCCAGGTGCCACCCAATTCTCATTAGTACCCCCAAGATGCTATAGCATACCTAGTAGCCAGTTCTTGGAAACCATTTTGATGGAGGGAATAAACCAGGTTGCAGGTACCTGCCCAGTTTCAAACTTATCAGTGAGTAAAGGAAGTGTCTATTCCAGGCATTTAAAAATGCCCTCAGCATAATGAGTAGATGAGAACAATTTGTTCCAAAAGGTCATAAAGGTAGTGAAAGCAGGCATTTAAGAGCTTAGTTAGATAATTAACATATGAAGTTCATCCACTGCTTCTTTTTTTTAAATTTTCATCCATATGCAAATGCATATTTTTAAGTTATGAAATTTCCTTCCACCCTCCCTTTCCACCCCCCCACTCCCCTCAGCAGGAAACAGGTTAGCATTGTATGTACATAATTTGATAAACATATCTATAGATTAGTTATTTTCAGTATGAGGAATTAGGATGAAGGGAAAGAGATACATAAAAGATAATTTTCATAAAGTAGTCATCAGATCCTAAAGGACTGGAATTTTTTCTGTGTTTTGCTTTGTTTTTCTTCCTTTGGATGAGGATAACATAGTCTATATCTGGTCTAATACAGTTGTCCTAGCTCTCCGAACTGTTGAAAGGAGCTGTTTCCATCAAGGTTGTTCATCACACAATGTTGTTGATGTGTACATTTGTTTAGCATCAGAACACTTTGCTCAGCTTCAGATCCGTAAGTCATTCCATGCTTCTCTTGACATTTTATGGTCTCTTATAGAAAATAGTATTCATGTACCATAACTTGTTAAGCCATTCCTCAATTGATGGACATCCCCTCAATTTCCAATTCTTTGTCACTACAAAAAAGGCTGCTATGTATATTTTGGAACATGTAGGACTTTTCCCTTTTCTTATAATTTCTTCTGGATATAGACCTAAAATTAGAATTGCTGGGTCAAAGGGTATGAATATGCTCTTTGGGCATACTTCCATATTTTTCTCCAGTATCCAATGCTTCTTAAGCTTTCATCAGTTGTCTAGACTTTTATCTTGCCACTGGACTTTGTTGACTTAAAGATAAGGTGAGATCAAGGACTTTGAGCAACTAGATATTACTTAAATCCAATTTATGCATGAGTCAAAAGAAAATATCCATAACTTTTTACTTTTACCTCAGAGTCCTGAGAAAATAGTTTAGTGATGAAGCAGCATGTACAGACATAATGGGAGCTACAGTCACAATCCTGCATACAGGCGACTCAAGTCATAGGGCAGTCTCACTGGACTGAAGTAGTAGTGGAATTTGACATTCCTCTGGGTATCTGAACAACCTTTCTTAAAAATTCCATTGCTCACCTCTTCAGCAAACTAACCCTGACTTGCTTACAGGTCAGGTAGGGATTCTATCTTGCTATTCAAAAGACAGAAAATTATCTATCTATACATATATGGAAAAAAGGGCAAAGATTTTTGCAAGGATAATTCCTCTTAACATTGGTACATAGATTGTGCATTTACTTATGGACAACAAGAAAGACAGTAAATCTGAAAGATGAACAGTTTATGTTCTGAGGGAACTTTTCTGGCATCAAATCCAAATAGCAGCATCTTTTGTCTAATCTTTAGAAAGGAAAGGGAAATATGTGGTCCTGTGCCAGTCACTGTGGGGTTACTCTCTTGGTCATTGCCAGCAAGATTCTTACCAGAACCCTCCTTCATAGCCTAATCCTCCACCTGGAACATGGTCATCTACCTCAGAGTCAGTATGACTTCAGAAAGAGCGAAGGAAAGGTTTCTATGGTGTTTATTGCCTGGTAATTCTAAATGTCAGGGGCAAAATAGAGAACACAGTGTTTGTTGATTTGCCCAGAACCTTTAATATTGTCAGTTTTGAGGGCTTGTGGAAGATCATGGCAAAATTCGGTTGCCTGGAGAAGTTCATCAGTGTTATCAGTTTCATGACATCATCTTTACACAGGTTCTGGATAGTGCACAATGTTCTTTGCCTTTTCCTAGTCACCAAAAGAGGCCAGCAGGGCTATGTGATAGTTCCTATACTTTTTGCAAGATGTTTTCAGTTATAGTGTTAGATGCCTTCAATAAGATGAAAATGATTGTCAAGGTCAGTGACCACATAGATGGCAAATTATTTGACTTGAAAATACTACAAGTCAACACTAAAGTAGATGGAGAATTAGTGTGTGATCTTTTGTTCATAGATGATTTTGTACTCAGTGTAGCCTCCGAGGCTGGGTTGCCAAAAGCATGGATTGGTTCTCTGCTGCTTGGACTAATTTTGACCTAACAATTAGGAGCAAGATAACAGAGGTAATCCAGCATTTAGCAATGCATCATCCATATATGGAACCATTGATTACAGCAAATGGAGATGTTTTGAATACTATGAATGAGTCACTTACTTTGACAGTATAATTTCTAGGGATGTACACACAGATGATGGGGTTGATGAACTGCCTTGTTGTTAGGAAGGTCCTGAAGATAAGTGTGAGAGTAACAAGATATTGACTGACTACCAAAGTGAAGGTCTACAGAACCATTGTGCCAACTCCATTGTTGCCTGTGAAACTTGTACAGTCTACCACCTCCATTCCAGAGATAACTTCCATTTTAATTTTCTTAGGAAGACTATAAAGGTCACCTGGCAAGATAAGTTATCAGACATTGACTTCCTTTCTTCAACTACACTTCAGCTATACAATTTTTTTCCCCCAAGAGTGTAACTTTATTGGACTGTTCATATTGTTTGAATGCCAAATGAAATACCAGATGTTTACCTAAACTTTTTCAGAGAGCTTATCCAATGCAAGTGCTTACATGAAAGTCAAAAGACGTGATTCAAGGACACTCTGAAGTTCTCTCTGAAGAATTTTGGAATCTATTGTGAGAAATGGGAGATACTGGCAAGGGTTCACCAAGTATGATGTGCCCACATTAAATAAAGCACCATGCCCTGAGCAAAGCAAAATTTCAATAGTTCAAAAGATACTTGAGATGCACAAATTTTAAATATCTCCTCTCCAAATGTTTGTTTAGACTACTGATGCCCAATCTGTGGTAGAGCCTTTTGAGCTAATTTTGGTATGATCAGTCACAACTGAACACATTATACCTTTCCTCCAGCACAGCAATACAATTTTGATTATCTTCAAGAAGAAAGGACAACTAAAAGGTCCAGAAATGTCACATTTTTTAAAACATGTTGATAGAATTACAAAATATTTGAACTAGAAATCACCTTACAACTTTTGTGTCAGAATCAGAATAAGCCCTCTGGTTTCTTTTGGGTTGAAGATCTTTCCATTGTACAACTAGAAAAAATTGAAAACTTTTGAAGGCTTCGTAAGTTTTCATTGATGTTGGTGTTATTAATACATCAAATCAGAATGGTTTGGAATTAAATATTCTCCTTTCTGTTCAACAGATAGACTGTTTAGTTGAAAATGTTTTCAGGATGAAAGATGTTAAAGCTAAAGTAGATGATTTAAACTGGCAATTCTATGTTGACATTTGCCTACTAGCAGAATTTCACCAACAAAATGATGCCCTGTCATGTCTGCAATAAATAATCGAACTTTCCAGAAAAAAAGATAAATGTAGTTAGTTTTTTTCTGTCTAAACACAAACATTGCTTTTATGCACTTTGTGCATTTTTAATTTTTAGTATAATTTTATGCTTTTTAAATGGCGCTGCAGCCTAGGAAGTACAAACTCCTGGGATCTCTTCTGGTTATCTCATTTGTCTCTCTCGCTGAAATTGCACATGAAACATTCTCTGAAACACACCCCACTGAGACATACATATTACCTGTCTTCTTGTAGCCAAGAGAATGTGGGGGGAAATGTGCAATGAAGCAAATTCACATGTTTTTGCCAGAAGCTAAGAATTGGGAAAATGGGCCAAATGCTATGGGTTATCTCATTTCTCTTAGGGCTTGCCTCACATTTAAGCAAAGTAAAATCTACCTGGTACTTCTAGACCAAAGATTACTATTATTAATGTTAATCAATATTTAAATAGTCTTCCTATTTTTCTATGCCTTGTGGCCTTTCTTGGTATTACTAGTCCTTACTGAATTTCTTGGAACATAGTAATCATTTATGAAATGCTTTTTGACTTAGTACTTTTCACCATTTGTGATTTTTGATAAGTTTGAAAAAGACAAATGATTCCCACAAATTCATTGAGCTTCTGAGTATTTTTAATTATTTCAAATATTTGATTTGAATATCATTTGTTTCTGAGATATGATCCTTTTATGTTTTGTTTTGTTTTAATTTGCCATTGCAGGAATCTCCACCAAGTCCTTAATATTTCGTTGACATATGATCTTTTTAATGTTTTCTTTTATCATTGAAAACTAAAGTTGACTGCTGAGATTAACAAATCTAATTTCTTCCTTTTATTGGTGAGGGAATTGAGGTCAAGAATATTAAAGTAACATCATCAAATTCATCTCATCCTTTGAAAAGTTAGGACTAAAATGGCAGACTTTGGACTCCTAACCTTGGCTCTTTCTCCAAGTTGTTTATTTAATTTAATTTAATTGTTTATTTAATTTATTTAATCATGTCCAACTTGCTGTGATACCATTTCAAGTTTTCTTAGCAAAGGTACTGGAGTTGTTTGCTATTTCCTTCTCAAGATCATAAGAACAAACTGAGGCAAACAAGGCTAAGTGATTCTAACAGGATCTAAGACCAGATTCGAATTCAGGAAGATAAGACTTCCTAACTCAACTCCAGGCCTGGTACCCTTATGCCATCAATGTACCCTTCCTTCTACCAGAATGCAATTATCTCAGACTAGTGCAATGACTCTAAAACATTGTGTTTGGCCAAAAAAAAAATCTACCCTTATTCAATACTGATTTTCACTTCCAAAGAACTAAACTCATTAAAATGTCTCAAATTTGTTGTTTTGGATGGAGATCTGGTAAAATAATATTGGCTAATTGATTTAATCATTCATTCAATAGACTTATCAAACACTTACCAGAGGGTAAGACATGATAGTGAAAATGACATGGTACATAGACTAAAACTACTTATATACTTGATAGTAGAGAAAAGCACCACAGGAAGAACTGTATTACAAAACAGAAAATAATAAGAACCTCAGTGAGATGGGAATTGTGTCTTATTAGAGTTCAAAAGAGGGAGAGATCCTTTTTTTTGCCTAGGGAGAACTAGGAAGAATGAATAGAGGAATATCATAGAATATACAGGAGTGGTGAAGGGGAGACAAAACTGGGGATATACATGGAACCATATTATCGAGGACAGAGTCACAGACCAAGATAGATTCATAGTAGGTAGAGTTGGAAGAGAACTTTGAAATCATCTACTGAAAGTTTACTTTATTATAGATAATTGAACTAAGTAACAGAAAGAATAGAGGAGTGATCTATCTGAAATTCCACAGATAGAAAGTAGTAGATATGGGAATAAACCTAAGGTTCAGGATTCAAAATCCAACATATAATTTCAGTTAATCAGGAAATGACAAACCATATATGGTTTTAAACAAAATTATATAGTAGAAAGATTAACCTAGGGGTGGCTAGGTGGTGCAGTGGATAAAGCACCAGCCCTGGAGTCAGGAGTACCTGGGTTCAAATCAGGTCTCAGACACTTAATAATTACCTAGCTGTGTGGCCTTGGGCAAGCCACTTAACCCCATTTGCCTTGCAAAAACCTAAAAAAAAAAAAAAAGAAAAGAAAGATTAATCTGGCAAATAATGTATGATGGATTTATGACGTCAGACTCCGGATGAGATGGGGGGGGCTCGGGCAGACTGGTTTGGGGAAGAGGATTCTCTAATAAACTAATTGAAAGAGATCAGGGTATGAACCGGAATGCTAGTAATGAGAGAATAAGTTAGGCAAAATAAGAACCAAACCAGGACTCCAAATAAAGGGGTAAGGAAAGTCCCAGAAAGAAATATGTTTTCTTATGTGTTATCCTTTATAACATATTGTGTTGTCTTAGGTTTAAGTTCTGTGAGGACAGTAATCCTATCTCATTTCAGTTATGTATTTCTCCCCAAACCTAGAAGAGTGCTATATAGTGCTTAATAAATGTTTGCTTAATGAATGCATCAGTGATATGTCATCACATATTATGTATATGTATGATATAATATAAAATACAACAGATGCTACTAATGTAATATATATAATGCAAAAATTTAATATAATTAAATATAAAATAGCATGAACATAGTATAATATATACACAGACTCATAGATCTAAAGCTGAAATAGAATTTGGAAGCATTTTACAGACAAGGAAACTAAGACCTAGGATGGTGAAGTGATTGTTATAAAATTGATAAGATTTCGAGATGGGATTCAAATCTAGCTCCTCTGCTAGAGGAATATACTTTATTACACTCCCTTCTTCCTATACCAAAGGACTAGAAATGAGAAAAATTTTTAATGAAAAGTGAGAATACCACAAAAAGATAAAAGTTAAAAACTTTTTATAGATACTCAGCAGTAGCCTTTATTGTCATTAGTTCTTGAACAGCATATAGTGGAATGGTTTTGGATGCAATAGTATTCGTATTCTGATTAAAGGGCTAATAGGGGTTAAACTTATTTTAGACAAAAAAAGAAAAAAACATGTGAAAATAATAAGAGATTGCTCTACAATTAGGGGGAAGGGAAGAGAGTGGGTATAATATGAAAAGTGAATTTCCTGAATTGCCTGAAAAGGAATGAGGATTTAGAGACAGGGATAATTCCAACTTTACCTTGTAAGTATATAGCTAGGGGGATAGAGAGTAAGTGATTCCCAGTTTCTCAGTTTATTAAACATTCATGAATTCTGATGATCAGAGTCATACATATTCACACAGTCATGTTTCTATGGATAATTTTTTTGGTTATTGTTCAGTCATTTCTGTCATGTCTGACTCCTTATGACTCTCCCTGGGTATTCTGGTAAAGATACTAGAGTAGTTTTCTATTTCCTTCTCCAGCTGATTTTATAGATAAGGAAACCAAAGCATGACTTGCCCATGATCACACAGCTATTAAGAATGTGTGGACAAATTTTAAGAAAGATTTTCCTGACTAAGCCTAACACTCTATCTGCTGTGTAAACTACCTGTACCTATGTAAAATATAAACATTTTACATGTTTACATATATACATATGTATATATATATACACACATATACCTCTATAATATATGTAAATTACATATACTATATAGCATTCTCATGTACATACAGTGATAGGAAGCTCTGTTCTTATCTATCAATCTATTGCATGTTTTGAATTGAAAAAGCTTAAAGCCTCTAATATACACCTGAAATCATATAATAATGATAGGAAAACAAATATTATTACAAAAAGTCAGCCTCTTTTGAATTTTCCCATTATATTCAAGTAACACAAATATGTCTACAAATTTTAATTTATTGTTATATTTTCTTCATTGTGAAAAATTCAGACAAATATAGTGAGTACATAGTCCCTATATCTGACTACAAATCTCATATATTGCTTTTTTTAAGGATCACATAAGAATTTTTATCTCTATAAATGTTGATCTTAATTTTCTCCCTTTATCTTCAAACAGTGACTATTGATGGATGCCAGATAATTAGGAAGATAAGCACCATTTTAAATGTGCAGTCAACTGCCACTGATTGTCTGCTATCATTATTGGTAGTAAAGTGAGGGTGGTGGTAAATTAAAATACTTATCTCTGATCACCAAATGATGGATAACATTTTTGTCCTGAGCTTCTATGGGAGTTAAGACTAATAGATTTTAAGTTGAGATGGACTATATTCCTGTGGAATTGTCAAACAATCATTTATAAAGTGGGCAAAAAGTGAGAAGCATTATTCACTGATTCATTTCCCCATTCTATAGTCAAATATTCAGACCATTTGGAAATGGTTGTAAAGGGGTGAATTTAGAAAATAAAGAAGGTTGAAGATGAAAAAGAATTTATATTTTTCAGTAGTGATGACTTACCATGTATATGAACATCTTTATATTCATTCACATATATCCATGTATGCACATATATACAAA
Source organism: Macrotis lagotis (assembly GCF_037893015.1). Lineage (NCBI taxonomy): Eukaryota > Metazoa > Chordata > Mammalia > Peramelemorphia > Peramelidae > Macrotis > Macrotis lagotis. The sequence continues at coordinate 90,924,023 of NC_133662.1, read as the reverse complement.
TGGAATTCATTTTCAGTGCCCAGACTTAAGTGAGAAATGAACATTATAAAAGTACCACTTCTGAACTGATATAGCTCTGTAACTCAAGAAGCTTCTTCTAATTGTTCAATAATCAAAAATAATGATGTATTTTATTCAGCAGCCAGCCAGCTGTGTTGATATTAAGACACACTTTATTTCAGCAAGTGATGAAAATCCTAATATTCTATTAACTTAAGTGACCTTCCATCAAATATTAATAAAGTTAGGTGGTATTTAGTAGAGCATGGTTCTAGCCAGTTTGACAATGACTACTTGGAAGGAATTCAGATTGATGATTATCACTTTATGGGTTGATTATTTATGAAGCTACTTTTTTAATGGAAATTTAGCAAAACATAATTAGGTATGAATATAAAAATAGGAAATTTCATACATTCTCTTGTAAATTAAATACTAAATACTTTCAAAGCATATTCTAAATACTAATTTTCAAAGGATCTTCTCATTATAGGGGAAAAAAGTACTTATTTACTTTTAAAAATTGCAAAACGTCATTCAATCAGCCCAGGTAATTTTTTAAAAATAGTAGTGGGGTAGGGAAAATAATGAAATAATAATAGTAACAACAACAACAGTACTGAATATTAATGCTTGTAAAGTTATTAATACTTACAAAGCATTTTGAATAATATTGCATTGGATGCTCACAACAATCCAACAAAATTAGCTGCAATTATGTTCCTTTTTTACAGCTGAGAAAACTAAAGCTAAGAGCTGATAAAGAAATTCCTTAGAGGAATATAGCTAGTAAGTTTCTAAAACAGGACTTGAATTCAGCTCTTCTTGACTCCAAGTTCAGCACTTTGGCTTATTCTGAACTTATTCTAAGAATTTTGCATGTGTATGTGTGTGTGTGTGTTTGTGTGTGTAAGTATATATATCTTACTTATGATGAAGTTCAACTATCAATTACAGATAAAATGGTATTATATTATCCAAAGGTAATTGCTGAATATGTTTTCAAAATCATCAGATTTTCAGTTAGAACACAAAGCTCCTATTCTGGCTTCAAGACTTCTTGTATGACCTTAGACAAGTCTATTACCTATTCTAGTCTCAATTTCCTTCTTTGTGAATAAGGTGATTGAACTGGAAGGCTACTATAGACTGTTCCCACCCTAATTGGGTGGTTCTTTTTAGAATGGCATGAAGGGCTACATTATTCAGGAAGACAGAATTGCCAGCTTCATTTCATGGCAGCATGCCATCTTTTAGCATACAAACATACATGCAGTTTCCTTGAAGAATTCATCCTTGAAGAATTTGAATTAACTGAATTAGAAGAGTAACAAACATTTTATGCTGTGAAATATAACTAGGACGTTGATACTTTGAAATTATATTTAGAGTTGGAGAGCATTAGGCATAAAGGACAAAATTTACAGCCTCATGGGTAATCAGCATCAACTCTTGACCTTGGGCAGCTGATCTGGCAGGACAGTGCCTTTAGGGACTGATATCCAAATGAAGAACAGTGATAAACATTGTTTTTGACTTTGCCTGTTAGCAGTATATTATATAAAATTAACTTCACCAAACAAAAAATAATTATAAACTAGTTAATATCACCTATGGCATAAAAATGACCCAAAAGATGTAAATAAGGGCATGCATGAATGGTTGAAAGAGAAAAGGAGCTTATTACATAGTAAGAATAGAAATAAATCAAAGACTAACCTAAGTGTTGCACTGATTTGAAATACCAGGAAATTATTTGAAATACCAGGAAACTAGTGCAGTGGATATCCTCTATCAGCTGTAAAGATAGACATGACCAGGAATTATACAGAATAAGAAGGTATGTAAGGGTTGAGATCTGCTCTGCTGGAGGGAGGACACATATCAGTGAGATCAGAGATGTAAATATCTAAATAAGACTATCTATGACACAAGATATTCTTTTAAATGTAAGTATTTTTCACCACTCAAATCACATTGAATAAAAACTTATAAGACATTGTGCTAGGTATGGGAATATAAACAGAAAAATTAAATATTTCCTGACTCAAGGTACTTACATTATACTGATTCATATGGGTGCATGAGTGGGAACTGTTTTCTCCTTTTCCTTTCCATTCAGTATTTTGTGCTAGAATGTCTGACTAAGAAGTAGGAGAGAATTAGTTTTTCTTTACTGTCTATGACCACCCTGGTGGAAATGATAGAAGGCATCACAAGGAGCAGCTAAAACAATCCTTGAGTCACCTCTGCTTCTAAACTCATAATTAATTTCTTTTATTCAGATAAACAAGCTGGATCATCTTCCTTGTGATACCTGAGGTCTTTAATTAGATTTCTAAAATGGGATATTTTCTGGGTCTCTTATTTATTTTAAAAAATTATACAAAAGTGATAAAAGTCAGATTATTTTTCACTATAAACAATTCATATTAGTTTCATTATTTAGAATACAGTAAAAGAAAAGAAAAAGGAAAGATTCTAATTCAGGACCATTACATTATTAACTGAAGATTGCATATATAATCATAGTTCCATAAAGTATCTAAACTGTAAAGAGAGAAATTGAAGAGTTGAAGAATTAGTAAAGAACTTAAATCTTTTACATCAGACTATTGAAAAATGATGATGAGGAAATTCCTATTCCAAATGCACTTTTCATGGTATATGAGGGTGTTTAGCAGAGAGTAAAGTTTCTGTGAAGGAATTCATAACTAACCTTCAGAAATTCAACAGCCGTAAATCACTGTAACTGGACGAGTCCTCCAGAATGAGGTCTAGAGGAAATATAGTGTGAAATAGCTGAGATATCGACAAGGATATACCATAAAAGCAATAACTATCTCATGATAGGAGAGAGAGAGAGAGAGAGAGAGAGAGAGAGAGAAACAGAGAGAGAGACAGAGACAGAAAGAGTAAATTTCTTTTCCCCAGGGATTCTTCCTGCACTGAAACTGAGTTTGGGACCAAATTATCAAATCAATATATTATGCATAGCTCTATAAATTTATCATTTTGAAAGTTAGTTATCAGAGTAGTGGATAAATCTTGGAATGTTATGACCTAAAAGAACTCAGATTCCCCATAAATACCTAGTTAAAGAACAAAAAAATGAACCAGAAAAAAACAATGATTTACCAAAAAAAAAAACCCTAAGAAAAACAGTTATAAACTTCTCCATCTGGCAGGAAAAAGAGCACAAAAAAAATGTCCAGAATTAAAAAAGAAGTTCCAAATGAAGAAAAGTCAGTATATGTAGAAGGCAAAGTACATGAATAACACAGACCCAGTTTAAGAAACAAGGACATCCTAGAGATCAGCACATAGCCCAGGAAGCTGAACCACAAATGAGGTAAGATCAGACTACCATCCACACAGCATAGAGCCAGAGCTATGACAGTAGCTGCACAAGGAGAAATGCATAGAGTAGGACTTAGGAAGCAAGATACCTGCTGTCTTAGAGGAAGCAAGTCACAAAAATAAAGGACAAAATCTGATTGGAACCTGTCAAGTTCATCACAAGACTTAGTAAAAAATTCAGTTTTTTTTTAATTATTCAAGGAGAAGAAAAAGAGAAGAGGCCAAGACCAAAACTTAAGTTGACTCAAAGGGATCCTGAGCCATAACCAAAGATTTCAATTAGAAGGAAAATCCTAATCCTAATCATGGCATCAAGGACCAAATAGGATCTGGCTTTATCATCTAAGAGTAAAGGATTTAGAGATGGAAGATGAGGGTTAAGACTTCTATTTATCTTAAGAGAAAGAAAATGTGGACTATCCCAATAAGTAGACCGAAAAGAAGAAAATAATTTCATATCAAGTTGAATGAGATCCTTATAAAAAAAAAGAGTATCCTATAAACACAAACAAAAGCATCTGGAATAAATGGAGCAAGTTATGCAAATTCAAAAGAAATAATAACTAGGAAGAAAAGTATGACAAGAAAAATTTAGTTTAGAAAAGATAATTGAAAACCCTATCCAAGGATTGAACTCCTTGAAAATTAGACTAACCAAACAGAAGGAAAGCATTAATTTCATGAGGGGGAAAGAGAAAATGAAAAGAGATGAAAATTTAAGATACCAAATATCAAACATAACTGATCTGGAAAATAAGTCACAATGAACTAATTTAAGAATTATTTGGGGGGGGGGCGGCTAGGTGGTGCAGTGGATAAAGCACTGGCCCTGGAGTCAAGAGCACCTGAGTTCAAATCCGGCCTCAGACACTTAATAATTACCTAGCTGGGTGGCCTTGGGCAAGCCACTTAACCCCATTTGCCTTGCAAAAACCTAAAAAAGAATTATTGGACTACCCCAAATTATGACTCAATTCATCCCCTGAGTATGTATGCTATATTTTGAGAAATCATAAAAAACTATCCATATCCACTAAAATTATAAGCAAGAATGAAAATATAATGAATCTACGCATCAAAGATAACCAACAAGCCAAAATCAAATGAATAGTACTAGCAAAGTCAAAATTTATTGCTTCTACTTATAAAAATAATGTAGTGCACCAAAAAGGAAAACTTCAAATAAAAATAGTCTCAATTTTCATCACTTAAAACTTGACTACTTCTACTTTAAAGGAAAGGAAAGGATGGATTCAGTATTCCAAAAATTCAAAAAATAAAGACTTGCAATGAAAAATAACCTATAACATGATCCTACAAGAAAAAAAAATGACAGAAGGATGAGGGGGGGCATTTTTACTTAAATAGATTATATCTAAGCATTATTGATGAAAAGGTCCAAACGGAATAGTTATTTTTTTATATGAAGACTCATGACTTGAGGAATATAGAAAATATTTGGTTAGTTTGAAGCAGTTATATGATTATTAAAATTCTAGTACTGCAGGAAAAAACAAGTATCCTCTTAGAATCAATGTATTCAAGAGTAAAAGAGAGAATTAAAACAGAATGAAGATTTTGAGATACTTTTGTTCTTTTTGGATAGTATTAGGAAAAAAGAGAAATGAGAGGGATGGGGGATGTAGTAAAGATAAAAAGAGGGTAATTAGAAGAGTATTTCTCCCTTTGGACTTTCTCCAAAGTCTTTCTTTTTAGTTGTCATTTGGTATGGGTATCCTTTATTCCTTCACCACACACTTACCAGTTTCCCTCTATTTGTTGTCTTTCCTCTTTTGTGTAGAAAGTCTTGAAGGTAAAGATGTCATGCTTCTTCATATTTGTATTTCTGTTGTTTAGTATAGCACCTGGCATAGAAAACTATAAATAGTCCATATCTATATTAACTATATCTATCTATATATATTCATATAAAAATCTATATAGTTCTCTATCATGGCATACCATTTAAATAGTTAATTAAAAAGTTAATCAAATTACAGAGAGAAATAGATATCAAAGTATATTTATGAAGGTTTTTAATATCCCCTTTGCAGAGCTATGTAATTTTTTTAAAGGAGAGACAAATAAAGAAAAAGTTATGACTTAAACGGAACTTTAGATAAGATAGATACAGACATTATCTGACACTTTGTGAATATCAATGGAAAGTTATATATTTTTTCAGCTTGGCACAGCACTTTTACAGAAAATGATCATGTACCAGGGCATTTAAAAATTTCAAAAAGGCAGACAAGAAGAAATATCAAACATTCTTTACTGACTACAATGGAATAATAGACAAATGAAGAATAGTTGATTAAAAATTGGTTACTAAATAATTAAATCATAAATAATTGATGGATCATGTAACACAACATATAAACAGCACATCATCATGGAAAACAGTAACAATAGAGTAGGCATTGAAGAAGGCAAAACATTGATTGCTGCTAAAATTCTGCTTAACGAAGAAAAATTTTATCTCTCAAGACTCATTAAAAAGAGAGAAAACAGAGATGAAAGAATGGTCAATGCAATTAAAAATTAAAAAGAAACATGTTTACAAAAACAAACACTAAGGAAGAAATTCTCAGAATCAAAGAAAATATAAACAAACTATAGAGCAAAAAAAATCAATCATCAATCATTTATTAAGTGCCAGGGCCTATGCTAATCACTGGATATATAAAGAAAGGCAAAAAAATAGTATCTATTCTCAAGGAATTCATCTTGTAGTAGGAGGAGACAAAATACATATAACTTTGTAGAAATTAGAAATACACAGACTAAATTAAAGATAATATCATAGAGAAGGGAAAATGTTAAGGAAGATTAGTAAAAGCTTTCTTGCTGAAGGTGGGACTTTAAGATTTGAAGATAAGTTTGATCTAAGTAAAGGATAGACTGAAGTGAGAAATTTGAGTCAGGGTGACTATGCAGAAAGTTATTACAGTAATCCTGGCATGTTATAACTAGAAACTTTACACAAGTTACAGAAGTATCAGAAGATGGAAAGCGGTTATACCAGAGATATGATGACGGTAGCATTCACACACCTATATAATTGATTGGATATGAAAAATGAGAGTGAGGAGTCATTGATGATAAGCCAGCTAGCTAGATGGACAGATCCTTGGTGAAAGGATGATGGAACCCTCTTTAGTAATTGATGCATTACAAAATTAAATATGTTGAGCTTAAGATGTCCATAAGATATCTAATAGGATTGGATATTCAAGACTGGAGGTCAGGAGATAGGCTAAGGCTATACAAATTGATCTGAGAATCATCTACTTAGAAGTGATCATTGAATCCATGGGAGATGATAAGAACATCAGGATAAATAGTTTAGAGGAATAAGAAAGAAATGATACAAAGAAATAAAAGTAGAAGACCCAAGCTAAAGCATTAGGGGAAATCCCTTGCCTACCAGGCAGATTAAAAGGAAATCCTACAAAGAAAACAGAGTAGGATCAAGGGAGAATGTAAAAGGAGAATCAGAAGAGAACAATATCACAGAAACTTAGAGTGTCAAGGAAAACAGATGATTGACAGTGTCAAAGGTTACTGACAGACTAAGAAGAATGAGGATTGAGAATATGTCATCTGATTTGACAATTAAAAGAATATTCATAATCTTAGAGAGAAAAGTTTCTATGAAATAAGAGTCAGAGTTGAGAAGAGAGTGAAAAGAAAGTCTCTCTATATACATACGTATATAACTACATACACAAACACACATACACACAAAGATATATATATACACACACATACATACACATAAGCACATAAGTACTATTCAGAAAATAGGCTTTTGGGAGAGGGATGGTTCCCTAGAGGAAAAAAATAATAGGTTTATGAGAGATGAGAAGAAAAAATATTCCTTAACCTTTACTGAAGAGTCAGACAATAAGCATAGTAGGAACAAGTACTTTTTTACTTTACACTGGTCATTTTGGTGATAGTAAAGATGTGATTAACTATGGAATATCACTTGTGATAGCTTCTCTATAATATTTAAATGCCTTTATCTCTGATTTCCTAGATGTATGTGTAGATTATTCTCATAAAGGCTTGTATAACTGGGAAAGTAAGCACATAGTTCCATAGTCAATATAATGAGTCACTTTTTTTGCTATTATCTTTAGTATTAAAGTCTAACATTGTGTTTTTCCAGCCTTTAGAGTTTTACCTTCATTTTTGTCTCTAGCAATTTAATCTTTCAATGCCCTCTTAAATGTTTCAACTTATTCAATGCCTACATTTAGATATACTTTGCATAGCTGCTTGTTCACCTTTGTTATATATGGTATCATTTTTTAAATCTCATTGATAAGCATATCGAGGCCTGTAATGTTATTTATAGAATGATGGCACCTATATCCAAAGCACTGAACAAAATTTGTGATAAAATCATTGGGTATCATTTCTCATTCCCCCATTTTTCTTTGGTTTGTTTTCTTTCCAGTATTGTACTTAAATTTTATAAACATAACTTGGGTTAGATGTATCACTTGCAACACTTAAATTACACTGCGTTCACCCAATGCTGCTTCTCTTTGTATTTTGAGGCATATTGCTCAAAACCTTCTACTACTACTACTACTACCCTTCTCCATGAGATTTGATAAAGAAGCTGATATTTGAAACTTATTTCACTTAACTGTTAATTTATTTATCAAGCTAGTCAAGAATGTTCTGACTAAAATGCTGTTTATTTTTCTTTTCTCCTCCATGTTATGATAATTGATATTCTTTGGTCACACTTTAGTATATGATTGTAGTCTTAATCTTTGTTCTTTCTTCTATTCAAATCTTATTTTTCAGCATATTTAAGTAGTTTAAATAGGTTAGATTTTAATGTGTTTTGCTGTCTTTTTTTCCTTTTTCTTTTTTCTTTTCATTTATTTCTGCTTGTCTTAAATTTTAATCTTGGTTCAATAAGGTGTCTATCTAGTCACATAGGTAGCTTTCAGGATTAAGTCCCAAAGCAGTCATTTGGTTTTTTGTTAAAATAAAATTAACATTATCTTTATGATTTTATATATAAAAAACAATTTCTGTATCCTCCAAGAAATTATTTGAAGATATGTATGAATCTTCTATGAGTTTTTCCTCTTTGCTCTTGAAATATATTTTATAACATAGATTTTGTCTATCTTAATCTTTCCATCTTTTCATTGAAATCACTGAATATTAATGTATATTTTGATTTTATTTGGAAGCTTTTTGAAGTATTTCTTTACCTAATCATCCCTTGCAAATAAAAGAATAGTATCTATAATGCTACCATGATCTTAGTAGCTTTTTTTTCTTCAAATATTAGGAACATTGCAATATGAAATGAATAAATATCTTCAAAATGATATTCCTTGTCTTTAGACATGTGAAAATCAACTTAGCTAATTCTTTTCTTTTCTTGGGAGAACCTGTAAGTTATTATTATGTAATAAGTCATGATGTAAGTAGTAATATGAACTTTAAATGACTATTGTTCAGAACTTGCAAACATTATAAATTGATGACCTGATTCATAATAAGACTTATTTAAATATGTTCTGAGATGAATTTTTGAAGATGTTACTATACTACAAGTGTACAAAACTAATGCTAGTTACCTACTGTAGTCATTGAAAGTCTTATTTCCTTCAACAAATATGTGCTTATGATTGTTTTCCCAAGAATGAGGCTATGCTGTCTTCTAGAATCAGTCATTAGGTTACAGCCTAGTAACAGAGGAGACAAAATAAAGCATCAATGAATCAGATAACCAGATAATAATCTATTACTCAGGCAGTAAATTTAGGGGTATCAAGACTGAAGAAAAAATTGGATAAATAAGCCTCTCCCAACAAAATAGAAGATAAAGTTTTCATTATTTTTATTTTTTAAATTTTTATTCATCTTTGTTTTATTCTTTCCCCAATTATAATTAAACATAATTTTAACATTTTTTCCATGTTTTTAATTCTATATTTTTCTTCTCTCCTTTTCCTTATCCTTTCATTGAGAAGACAAGCAATTTAACATAGGTTATACATGTATAGTCATATAAAACACATTTCCATTTAAGTCCTTCTGTAACAGAAAACACAAACAAAAAATACAGAAAAATAAAGGGGAGAAAAAGTATGCTTCGATCTGCATTTAGATTCATCTAGATCTTTCTCTAGAGATGGACAACACCTTTCTTCATAAGTGCTGCAGAATTGTGTTGGCTAATTGTATTGCTGAGTATAGCTAAGTTGATCATATTACAATATAGTTGTTATTCTGCCCAATATCTTCATGGGTCTATTCATTTCATTTTGTAACAGAGAGGTAAGTCTTTCTAAGTTTTTCTGAAAGCATGCTGCTTATTATTTTTTAAATTTTAAAAATTTTTTAAAAATTTTCTTTAATTTATTTACACATTACTAAAATATTCTTGTTATGAGTAAACATAATACCCCCTCCCCCCAAAAAAATATAAAACCATGAAAAATAAAGTGAAAGAAAGAGGAAAATGTGCTTCAGTCTCTATCTCTATCATAAGTCCATCACAGAATAACTTCTATGATTGTTATTCCCTTCATCCATTCCTCCCAACTACCATCTATTATATTTTCTCTCTCCTTTCACCCTGCCCCTCATCAAAAGTGTGCTGCAGGGCAGCCAAGTGGTGCAGTGGGCAGAGCACTATCCCTGGGGCCAAGAGACCCCAAGCCTACATCCCACTCCAGAGACCCAGTAACCACTCATCCCCATGGTCTGGGACAGTCCACCCAATCCCACCACCTTACAAAAAGTAAAAAAGAAAATGTGTTATATCTGACTATTCTCTCCTCTATCACCCACCCCTCTTCCCCTCCCCCGTCCTCCTTTGCTCCTTTTTCTTCTAGATTTCTATATCCTATTGAGTGTTTTGTTTCCCTCTCTGAGCCATTTCTGAAGAGAATGAAGATTCCCTCATTCCCTCTCACCTTCCCCCCTTCATACTATTGCAAAAGCTACATGAAATATCTTAGTCTATTCTGTCTCTTTCTCTTACTCCCAGTACATTTCCCTTTCACCTATTGACTCCATTTTTACAATATATTATACCTTAAAACTCAGCTCTCTTTTGTGCCCCATCTATAAAAGCTCCTTCTACCTGCTCTATTAAATGAGAAAGTTCATATTAGTATCATCTTTCCATGCAGGAATACATGCAGCTAACATCATTAAATCCTTCATAATTTACCCTTCTCATCCACCCTCTCTATGTTTCACCTTAGTCCTGTACTTGAAGATCAAACTTTCTGTTCAGCTCTGGCCATTTTAACAGGAACATTTGAAATTCCCCCATCTCATTGAAAGTCCATCTTTTTCCCTGGAAGAGGATGTTCAGTTTTGCTGGGTAGCTGATTCTTGGTTGCACTACAAGTTCTTTTGCCTTATGGAATATTATATTCCAAGCCCTTAATGAGGATGCTATTAAGTCCTGTGTAATCTTGATTGTAGCTCCATGATATTTAAATTGTTTCCTTCTGGTTGCTTGTAATATTTTCTCTTTGACTTGGAAGTTCTAGAACTCAGCTATAATATTCCTGGGGGCAATTTCTTTTGGATCTCTTTCAGGAGAAGATCTGTGGATTCCCTCAATTTCTATTTTGCCCTCTGCTTCTAGGATATCAGGGAATTTTCCTGTAGAAATTCTTTAAAAATGAGGTCAAGGGGGGGCATCTAGGTGGTGCAGTGGATAGAGCACCGGCCCTGGAGTCAAGAGTACCTGAGTTCAAATCCAACCTCAGACACTTACTAATTGCCTAGCTGTGTGACCTTGGTCAAGTCACTTAACCCCATTGCCTAAAATAAAAAAGAAATGAGGTCAAGGCTCTTTTCCTAATCATGACTTTCAGGTAACTCAATAAATTTTAAATTATCTTTTCTGGATTTTTTTTTCCAGATCAGTTGTTTTTTCAATGAGATATTTCACACTTTCTTCTAATTTTTCATTCTTTTCTGTCTTGAATCCTCACAAAGTCATCAGCTTCCTTTAGCTCCATTCTACATCTAAAGGATTTCTTTTCCTCAGAGAGCTTTCTTTTCTCCTTTTCCAACTGGCCAACTCTGTTTTTTATTTTATTTTATTTTTAGGTTTTTGCAAGGCAAATGGGGTTAAGTGGCTTGCCCAAGGCCACACAGCTAGGTAATTATTAAGTGTCTGAGACCAGATTTGAACCCAGGTACTCCTGACTCCAGGGCTGGTGCTTTATCCACTATGCCACCTAGCTGCCCCCAACTCTATTATTTTTTAAAAGCATTCTTCTCAATAACTTTTTGAATTATTTCATTCATTTGAGCTAAACTGGTTTTTAATTTTTCTTCAGCATTTTTTTTGGATCTCCTCGATTAAGCTGCTGACTTCATTTTTACATTTTTCCTGCATCTCTCTCATTTCTTTTCCCAATTTTTCTTCTACTCCCTTATTTGATTTTCAAAATATTTTTTGAGCTCTGTCATTGCCTGAGCCCAATTTTTATATTTCATGTAGCCTTTAGAGGCAGAAGATTGGACTTCCTCATCTTCTGATTGTGTATTTTGATCCTCCCTGAGACCAAAATTACTGTCTATAGTCAGGTTCCTTTTGTTTCTGTTTACTCATTTCCCCAGCCTGTGCCTGGTTTTGGGGGTGCTTGCTGAGCTTTTGAGTATTATTGGGACACCTCCTGCAAGACCTCAGTGTGTGAGTCTCTGACTGGTCTCCTGGTCTGTGAATGACCACAAGCTCACCCCTCAGCCCCAGAGCTGTGAGGAAGGTCCCTGCTCTATGAAGGCCCCAGACTGTGACCAGAGTTTCAATGTTGTCAAAGCCCTAGAGACCTGTCCCAAGGACAGAAGAGAGATCTCCACAGTCTCCCCCCGCCCCACTCCCTTACCTTCTGTGGGCTGAGCACTCGGGAAGCAGCTGCCTGGCTGATCCTACTGAGTGACTCCATGGGCCTGCTTCTGTTTCCTGGGATCTGAGCTGCTCTGAGGGCCACAGCCATCCTGAAGAGGGCCACACTGGTCTGAGCTTCATGCTCTCTCTGGCAGAGGTCACCCTACTGATCTTCCAAGTTATGCTTGGTGTTCCCTGGGGTGTCAGGTCAGGAAACTGTTTCTGCTGCCAGGAGTTGGGGCTCCCAGGAACTCAGGAGCCCTGTGGGCTGTTCCCGGAGGGCTGAAGTTCCTTTGCTCCAGAGCACTGCCCCTCCCCTAACCCATGGAACAGAGCCTTCCCATGGTCTTCCAGGTTACCTTGGATTGGAGAATTCACTAGAGCTTTCTGTGGATTCTGTGTCTTGAAATTTTAGTTAGAGTCATAGTTTTATGGTTTTTGAAATATTTTGGAGTTAGCTCCTAAGAAAGTCTGTTCTTCTGCTGCCATCTTGGCTCCTCCCCCCTCATTATGTTTTAATATTTTTTCTGTTATGATGCATACAGGAAAAATATCATTTAGAACTAACTTCTACTTTTCTCCCAGTATTCCTGTGGTCCTGAATCCTTATGTCAACATGAGGTAAATCTTGTTACAACACCTAAACATTAATCTGAAAGTTATCATCATACATTTTGTTGTTTGTATCCTTGACTCTTTACATCTAATTTCCATTTTAACTATCCTGGATTCCTTACTATCTCTCACATACCGCACCCCATATCCAATCTGATACTAAGATATCAATTTTTGTAAAATCTTTTTAAATGTCACGTTTTCTCCTTTGACATAGTCCTTATTAACTCACACCTGAATTATTGCAATGGTTTACTAGTTGGTTGACCTGACTCAAGAATCTCCCCAGTCTAATTCCTTTTCCATTCAGTCATTAAATGATTTTCCTAAGACACAGATCCAGTTATGTTATCCATAAATGCCACCATTTCTACCCTCCTGCCATCACTCAATAAACTCCAATGGCTTCCTATCACCTTCAGAATCAAATACAAAAATGCCCTTTTTGTCATTGAAGTCCTTCATAACTTAGGTCTCTACCTTCCATTTTCTTACAGCTTATTTCCTGATATATAATCTTCAATCCAGTGATACTGGCTTCCTGGATGTTCCCCAAACAAGACATTTCATTTCCTAGCTTCAAAAATATTTTCTAACTGTTCTGCTACCTTAGTCTTTTCTTTGTTTGGATTACTGATTTCCCTGGCTTCCTTTAAGTTATAAACTAAAATTCTATATTTCACTGGAAATCTTCCCTAACTCTTCTTAATTCTAGTGCCTTCCTGCCATTAATTATTTTCTATTTATTCTGTATATAACTTGTTTGTATATATTTGTTTACATGCTGCCTTTCCTATTATATTGTAAGCTCCTTGAGGATAAAAACTGCCTTTTGCCTCTTTTTTTTATATCCCCAATGTTAGTACAGGACCTGACTCAAAACAGGAACTTAATAAATGTTTATTTATTGATTGATTATTAACATTCTTGTCCAAGGCCCCTTGTTGTCCACAGCATAGTAACTTTCTCCCCAACTTTTTTTTCCAATACAGATGTTAACTCTTTCATCACAGAAGCAATAATATCTCAGGTGTTTCACATTATCTATCATTTCCCATTTAACTGTACTCCTCTGGACTTTTTATCATGCCCCTAGGAACCTCTTCATCCTGAAATATGATTTTAATCCTAGAATTCTGATTCATCAGTGTAATCCTCTCTTTGATTGGGCTCTTTTTCTGCATTGACCTTCCAAGAATTCAAACTCTGTTGAAGAGAGCACAGCTCTAATGGGCTGGCCATGTTGTTTGAATGTCAAATTTATGTTTGCCTAACAGCCTACATTACAAAGAACTTACACAAGACAAGAACTCTCAATGTTTCTCTGAAGAACTTTGATATCAATTGTGAAATATCAAAGACCCTAGCATAGGATTCCCAGCATGGTACCTGCTTTATGAACAAAGCAAATGTGCAGTAGTTCAAAAGAAACATGAGTTCCACAAATTTAGAGACATCTACATTACAAATGTTTATATGGACTATTTGTGCCTAAACCTGTGGCAGAGCTCTCAGAGTTTGCATTGGTCTGATCCTTAAAGTCAGACATACTGTCTCTTGACCCCAACATAATGATGTCACTTTGTTCCTCTTTGAGAGCAAAAGACAATAACCCCACCAGATGGTAGAAGCTCCTCCCAGAACTTCCATTTAAGAAAGATGTTTAGGTCAATAATTTATTGCTTCCCTATCCAACTGCATCCTTTTGTACTTTTCCATCATGCCCACAATACTATGCAACTTCCTTCTCTACTTTCTTTGGTGAGTTATCTTCTTATTAGAATATAAACTCCATGAAAGCAGGGAGTAGATATTTTCCATATGTGTATTCTTAGAATTTAGTATGATACTTGGTACATAATTGGTACATAACTTAGTAAAAATGTATTGAATGACTAGTTGCCAAACTTATTCATCTTTAATTCCTTGCAGTAGTTTGATATAGTGGAAAGAGAACAGAATATAGAGTCCAAGATCTAGTTTGCTCAGATGCTTACTAAATCTGACAACAGGTAAAGGCAGGTCAGTATAGTGGATAGAGTATTGGACTTGAAGTCATAAAAACATGAATTCAAATCTTGCCTCAGATCCTTCCTGGATGTGTGAACCTGGGCAAGTTCCATCTTCATTTGCCTTTAGCCTCTTATCTGTAAAATGAGATGTGCATGTCTGTGAAGGAAAGGAGGAAGGGGTGGACTCAACTAGATGATTTTTCAGTTCTCTTCCAATTATAAGGGTATGATTCTATGTGGTCACAGAATTATAAAATAACACAGCACTACTAGTCCAAACAATAAACTAAAAAAATCTCCAGTGTAACATACCCAATAAATGATCATTCATACTTTGGTGGAAGACTTCCAAGAAAACAGACACCAAGAACTTCCAAATAGGTATTTGATTTACTTCCCTAACAGGATCTTTGCCAGAACCAAAGACTTGTAATTCTTAAAGCCAAATGCATGAGTAGTTATAATATTGCTGTGAAGTCCCACCACTCTTACCTACACCTATTCCATGTCAGCATGAATGTCCTAGCACATCTAATTTTGAATAGGCTACTGGGGTTTGAGAAACAGTACATGGCCACAGAGGGTTTTGTTATTTTGTTTTTTCCTTGCATGTAGAAATAATTAGCCTGTGTAAAGATTGAACCTGTGACCTTGGCCTCATTAGCACCATTCTCAATAATTCAGTCTGATGAACTACAATGATGATAATCAATTCCATCTGTTGTGATGGAGGGGGTAGAGGAGAGAGCCCCACAGCCTCTGGGGATGATGAAGACACTTCTAGGAGGAATTTATAATAAATGGAGATAAAATAGTATCAGATCCTCCCATTGCAATGTATTCTGAATTCCCTAGAATCTAAGAGTATGAAAAAAGGCTAAGAAGCACTGTACTATACCCCAGTGGCCATGTTTAAAGGGGTTTTTTTTGGGTCTGATGGCACTAAGAGATATAAGACATTCTAACTACAGTATAATCAAAGATTATATTATGTCATAAGCAAAGTAGCCATAGTAATTTGAAGGTAATTTGACCAGAGGGCTTTTCCAAAAAAAAAAAAAATAAAGATTGTTAAAGATTCATTTAAGTGGTCACTGTGTCATTTCATGTTTAAATATTTTTCTATAAATTAGCTAGTAGTTAGTTCAGATCATCATTAACTAGTCCTCAAAACACTACTTATTTATATTCTCACTTTTTTTCTTGTTAATCCCTTTTTATAAAGAATAAGTAGATGAAAAAGGAAAGAACATGGGAAAATGGTAAAGGCAAATAAACGTATTTATGAAGTATAAATACTCCAAGTAATATTCTTCTTATCTTGAAGATAAAGAGACTAAAGTTCAGAAAGCAGTCAAGGTCACATAAATAAGAAGCATCTGAATCAGTATACAAATGCAAGTGTTCTTTTCCCTTTACCATACTGTCATTCATGAAATAGAAAGGGATAAGGAGGAAGACAAGAAGGAAAAGCGGGGAGGGACAAGAAAAGAGAGGAAAGAATATAAGGAGCTTGAAAGAATCAAAGAGAAAAGGGCAGAGAGACAGAGATCTATCCCATTAGTCTGTCTTTCAGTGATATATAAAGTAGACACTTGAGTTGTGCCAATTTCCAGTACTTTCATTGTTTTGGAAGTCCTTAAAAAGCTTGTTTTCCTGTTACTTGAACTGTATTGTACTATAGCTATTAAGGTAGAAGTCTCACATCAATAGCACCCTGAAAGATAAAACAGAAAACTGTATTAAAGAAAACTAACTTGTCCCATGTGAGACCATAAGGTTCCAAGCTTGAGCTGGATGTAAAAATCTACATTGACTGTTGCCCATACCTGGAATGCTTCTCATCTTTTCCCTTAATTTTTGAATTTCTTTCTAAATTCAACTCAGAATCTACCTGCTGCAGAGAACTGACTTGGTTATCTTTATCTAATCACAAATGTTCATAGAAACACACATAGACACTTAGACACACACACACACACACACACACACACACACACAATTAGACTCCCTTTCAAGATTACTTTCCATTAACTGGGCAATGAGGTGACACAGGAGACAAACCTGGATCAGGAGTCAGGAAGATCTGAGTTCACATATCACACTTGCTAGATGTGTGATTCTGAGCAAGTCATTTAACCTTTGACTTCCTCAGTTTTTCTTTATCTGTAAAATGAAAGTAATCTATCTTCCAAGGCTGCTGTAAGGATAAAATGAAGTTATATTTATAAAATACTTTACAAATCTTAAAGTGATATATAAATGCTAGCTATTATTATCTTATATGTACATACAGCAGAAACTAAGTTTATGAATTTAATTCGTTCCAAGATTCTGTTATGTGATTTGTTCCTATTGCAAAGCCAATTTTCCTATAGGAAATAATGTAAAATCAGATGATCAATAATAAATCCTAAAAATATTCATATAAAAATAAATATTTATAATTTTAAGCAAATTTTTTGTCCCTAATGTATTTGAAATCTAATAGCAATAATTAGTACACAAAATGAGTACACTGAAAATAAAACAAATTAACCTGCACTTTACCTTTTTGAAAAGAGTCGTGGTTGAGCTTGAGGGAGACAAAAGGGAGAAGGAGAATTTGCTTAGAAGACTCTCCTTCCAATGAGAACATTGTGGATTTCAGCATCAGGAGTGTTCTCTCTTATGCTACATTCACTAAAAGTAAGACTAACCCTACTGCCTTCACTTATTTTTCATTTTTTAGAATCACTTTCATGTTTTGACTCACTGATTTTTTTTCTTTACATTTGCTTCTGGTATTTCAAACAGATAAACCAATTAGGAGGCTGTGCAACAGTTCAGGTGGGAGGTAATAAGCTCATGAACAAAGGGGATGATAGGGAAAAATGAGAAGGGGCTGTCTATGGAGATAGTATTGAAGTAGAAATGGACAATATGTTTTGAGTGAGGTTCCTTTGCTTGACATATGAAAGCAAAATTAAAAAAACCAAAACGTTGCCATAGTTAAACATCATTCCTTTGCAAGCTATTCAAGTTCAAATATGATGTTCATTCTGTGAATTTTTTGTCATCCTAAAGACAAATTTTACAAAAACTTTCTCCTCACCCAGTGAAGCATACATATACCAGGTTAGTTGTAAACTGAGGTTCTACTGTATTTTGTTTGAATGTTCTTGTCTCCATTAGGGGTAGCTGGTGGTACAGAGAATATAGCACAGAGTCTAGAATCAGGAAGAGCTGAGTTGAAATTTAGTTGAAACTAGACTCTTACTAGTTGTGGGACTAAGCAAATCACAATTTCCATTTTTCTCAATTTCCTCATCTGTAAAATAGTAATAATAAAAGCACCAACCTTTTAAAGTTGTTGTAAGGGGGGCAGCTAGGTGGCACAGTGGATAGAGCACTGGCCCTGGAGTCAGGAGGACCTGAGTTCAAATCCAGTCTCAGACAATAATTGCATAGCTGTGTAACCTTGAGCAAGTCACTTAACCCTATTGCTTCAAATAAATAAATAAAATTTAATAAATAAAGTTGTTGTAAGAATCAGATGAGATAATAATTGCAAATCTCTTAGCATAGCTCTTGGTCCATAGAAAATGTTAATAATATTACTATTCTATGAAGTCTTTGAGGGCAGTTACCATGTTTTCTTTTGTTTTGTTTTGTTTTGTTTGTTTGTTTTTGTATTCCTAGTGCTATTAGGTAATACAGTAGATAAAACCACCAGACCTGGAATCAGAAAGATCTGAATTCAAATCTGGACTCAGATATCTTCTGGTTGGGTGACCCTGGGCAGGTCACTTAATAAATAATTGACTCAATTCTTCATCTGCAAAATGGAAAACTTACTGGAGAAGGAAATGGCAAACTACTTCAATATCTTTGCCAAGAAAGCCTCACGAACAAAGTCGATGGGGTCACAAAGAGCATATGAAATGGAACAAGAGCTTTGTGAAGTGCTGGATCACTTAATAAATATTGCTTGACTTACTATTATTTGGCAATGAGACTGGACCTTCCTGAGGATGCCAATATCAGCTTCTGTATTAATTTTCTTAATATCATATTGAAGCCATACTTTAAGAGAGCAAGAGTTCCTGAGTACTATCAATTTATTAGACTCAAAGCTCTGCCCTTTGCTAGAATGGATGTATAAAATTCCTGGCTCCACCTTACATTTATATAATACTTTGCCATTTATAAAGCACTTTATATACATTATCTCATTTAGTTCTCAGTGACTTGTGGTTGCATTTAGTCTGAGAGCCGTCTGGCTGTTTCTGTCTGTAAAATAAATTAAGCAACTCTTTCACTTCTCCCCCATCCCCAAGGTGGGACAGAAAGCCTGGGATCTAGGCAATAGAAGGAATTATCAGGGGATTAGGAGCAATGTGAACTGAAGTAGGTCTCATTAGATAACTAGAGTTCATTTTATGTGCCTGTGTCTTGTGAGCTGATGTCTAGCCTGCTTGTGTCTGTTAAGTAAATTAAGTCTCAGCACCCCCTCTCCATTACACTTATACTAGGGATGACAGGGAGCTCAGCATTAAGGGAAGTAGAAAGAGAAACCTCAAGATCAGTGGCAAGATGAAATAATATGGGTAGATGGTCCAATATTGGCAAGTGAGCACAGCTCACCCTTGGTTACAGAAGAGAACTCCCAAGAAAACAAAGGATTGCTGATCATGTTTCAGGCAAATACAAGGCCAGGAAAAATTTTGCAGCCTTATGCATGATATGAAGTATTTATGAAAGTTCCAGTTAAGAAGTAACCGTTTGTAAAACCGAAGTGCAGAGTGATTTCTGGCATAGAAAACAGAAAGTGAAGGTCCTTCAGGTTTGTTAATGATTTAGGCATCCCCCTAAAAAAGGAATTTTCTCTATCAATGTAGATAGGCATATTTTCTGTAATTTAGAGTGGTATTTGATATTAAATTACTTATCAGGGTTACACAACTAGTATACATGAGAGGTAGGACTTTAATTGTTTTTCATGATTCCAATGTCAATTCTTTAATTTGCTAGTCCCTCCCCACCTGAATTATCAGGAATCAAGCAATATTTATCCATTAAAAGTACCTAGAATGTGTCAGTCACTAACTTTGGCTCCATAAACACATACGTTTCTGTCAGGGAAGGCTATATGTAATATGAGCAGTACTCCCACTAATGAGGATAACAACATGTAGCGGCATTTATTCTGTCTATCAATTTTTTAATAATATGACATTTTATTTGTTTTATTCTGAACTTAAGTAATAAAACAAGCATTTCCATATCATAATAGAATAGAAAAAATGATTATGCATGAAACTACAAATCTATTGTGTACCACTTTCTATTTTTGACTATATAATAAAAGTATGTAATTTAATTTTTTCCTTTTCTTCCTTCCCCCACTCCTCACCCTAGATATACATATATATAAAACATCTTTATATACATATTTATATCTATGTACATATATATATATAAAATCATTCTATATATCTATATAATTCTATTTAAGTTTTTTTCCCCTTTGGATGCAGATAGTATCTTCCTTCTTATGTCCTTTGTTGTTTATTTGAATATTTATAAGTGACTTGCTCAATCACACAGTTAGTAAGTGGTAGGATTTGACTCAGGTATTCTGGTTTTTAAGGTCTCCACACTTTACCTTTTATTATGTCTCCACTAGTGTAATTTGACAGTTTCAGATGTTAGAATCACTGTAGACTACATGATAACTCAAAGTCCGTAATAGGGGAGGTAAGCATTTCTCTATAATTTTCTCTGGTTAAATAAAATCTGAGGTAAAGTATTCAAGAGCATCATGTTGTATTATAGCTAAAGACAAGTTAGCAAGTCTCCATACAATGTCAATCAGAATGGCTAAATAGGCAGATATCTTCATATTCTCTAAGGAATTGGGAACCTAAATAATAGACTTATGACCAAAGGTGGTGTTAATGTATTTCAAGGGTTGTCATATGTAAGAGGAATATGACTTATTCTGTTTGCCTCTAGAGAGTAAATTTTGGAGTAATGGATAGAAATTTCAGAGACCTGGAGTTTGAAAATAAAGAAACAAGAAAATAAACTTCCTAGCATTTGATTTATACAAAAGTGAAAGAAACTTTGGGGTGTTTTTTTTCTTTTTTTTTTCTCACTAGGGATTTTAAAGGTAAGGCTCAATGACCATTTGTTGGGAATCTTCTAGGGGACATACTTAGATAACACAAGCTAAATTAGATGACCACTAGAGTTTCTTCCAACACCAAAGAGTCAGAGAGAGTAATGAACTCAAGGAGACCCAAGTTCATATCTTGCCTCAGCTTCCTATAGCTTTTTGATCTTGAATAAGTCACTTAAGCTCTTTCAGTCTCAGTTCAATCATCTATATCAGAGCACCTGTAGGGTAGTAGTTGTTATGAGGTGAAAATGAGATAACATGTGTACATTGTTTTTCAAATTTTAAAATACTATATAAATACTTCTTCCCTTCTCTTTCTTATCTTTCTTTTCCTTCTTCTCCTCCTCCTCCTCCTCCTTCTTCTTCCCCAGGTGTTTTGATCTATGAACATGGCAAAAACAGACATTGTTATACCAGTTTTTCTAATTGATGAAAGTGAAGCTCAGGTTGATTTAAGATATGGTTAGTCAGTCAGATGGATTTTGTTTTTAAATTTAAACTCCAATATTCTTCCTCAGAAGCTATATGGAAGTCAGGAAATTTTTTCAGAATGAGGCAATTTCAACATCTCAAGTCAGTGTTCTTTAAACTAGTACAATGTTGTAAGAATAAGCTTGGTCATACTTTTGATCCTCACGAAGCAATGAAAGGAATAAACAGAGAGGTTGGAAATAGAGATAGAACTCTGCATATTAATTGTTTCCATTCTGCCTTATGGAAAACAGATACTCATCATCAAAATTAGCTACAATCGTATTAGAAAAGTAATACATTGAAAAAAAGTGAATGACCTTTGGAATCTGATGCTGAGTGAAGAGAGCAGAACCAAGGGAATAACATACACATCAACAACAACATTGTGAGATGAACAACCCTGATAGAAGCAGCTCCTCTCAGCAGTTCAGAGAGCTAGGACAACTATATTACACTAGCTATGGACAGTGTTATCCCAATCCAGAGGAAGAAAAACAAAATAAAACAAAACACACACGCAAAACAACCCTTCAGAATCTGATGAATACTTTATAAAAATGATCTCTTATATATCTCTTTCCCTTAATCCTAATTCATCAAACTGAAAATTACTAATCTGTGAACATGTGCTTATAAAATGCTAACCTGACTGTTCATCACAGAGGGGAGGTGGAAGGGAGGGTGGAAGAAAATTTTGTAACTTAAAAATATACATGTGCACATGGCTGAAAATAAATAAATAAATTTAATGAAAAGAAAAAGAAAAAGAAAAAAGGAAGCTAGGTGATACAGAGGATAGAGTGATAGCCCTGGAGACAAGATGATCTGAATTAAAATCCAACCTCAGAGATTTACTAGGAATATCCCAGGCAAATCATTTACCTTTTGCCTTAGTTTCCTCAAGGAAATGCCAAACCACACCAGTATCTTTTACACAAGAAATCCACCAATGGAATCATGAACAGTTGGACGTGACTAATTGACAAAACAGAACAACAAAGAGAAAGGAACAAAGACTTAAAGTTTGCATATAATTAATTCTAGTTCCATATAAACACTTATATTGTCAGTCTATCATAGAAAACATCATACAGTTGTGACATTGGATGGAATACATAGGATGTCTTAGGACTCTACATCTAATGGGGAGGGAGTGGAGTGGATTAAGCACATTTGAATCCTAGTTCAGCTATTTTCTACTCATATGTCTGTGATCAGACTAATATCCACTAGGGTTATCCTGCTCTCTTCTCATCCCTAAAAGGGAATAATTTTCCTCAAAAATGGGACAAAACTGTCCCTTAGGACCTTGATTCCTGTCTCCCTTGATGCAGCTTTCTGGTTGCATCGCCAAAGGACATAAAACTCCCAATCATATGGAGCTGGTGCACCTGTCATGGTGCATTTCGGAACACTGTGTGTGAGTCAGCACACCATGTCTTGATGATCAGAATGGTTTCCATATGAAGATAAGGGAAATGGGCATCTACAGGTGCGAATGTTGCACATCCTTCTCTTACTAGGAATAAGTAGTCTTTTGTTAACTGATGATTCACAAATCAAAAATTTGAGTGCTTCATCCCCCCCCAAGCCTGAACTATAAAAATGCTAGTATCTGACTTTCCCTTTATAATGAATTTGAGAAAGACTTTTCATCACTTTAAGCCTCAATTTCTTAACTGTAACATGAGTATGACCACATGATCTCTGATCCCTTCTACCTCTAAATTCTAAGAAAGGTTGTAAACTAAGGAAATGAAAAATAGTCTTTATAACCACCAACATCTGAATTAGAAATCATTGAGCCTATTCTCTGTGACATGCTATGAAGGCACCCCGGTGGCATAATAAGGAGGATCATTAGACCAGGAGAGAATAATTTTATCTACCTTCCTTTCTTCTTTTTTTAATTAATGTTTTATTTATTTTCCAATTATATACAATAGTAGTTTTTTATAAGGTTTTTTGTAAAGTTTTGAATTTTTACAATTTTCCCCCACCCTCCCTTCTCTCCCCCCATCCCACCCACAGAAGGCAGTCTGATAATCTTTACATTGTTTCCATGCTATACATTTATTGAAATTGAATGTGTTGAGAGAGAAATCATATCCTTGAGGAGAAATACTAGAAATAGCAAAATTATGTAGAATGTAAGATACTTTTTTAAAAAATTGAAGGTAATACTTTGTTTAAACTCCACAGTTCTTTCTTTGGATACAGATGGCATTCTATGTTGCAGGAACTCTAAAATTGTCCCTGACTGCTGTATTGAAGGAGCAAGTCCGCTAAGGATGATCATCACCCCCCCCATGTCGCTGTTAGGGTATACAATGTTCTTCTGATTCTGCTCATCTCACTCAATATAAGTTCATGCAAATTTTCCCAGGTTTCTCTGAAACTCCATTCCTCTTGGTTTATAATAGAACAATAGTGTTCTATAACATATATACACCACAATTTGTTCAGTCATTCCCCAACTGATGGACATTCACTTGATTTCCAATTCTTTGCTACCACAAACAGGGCTGCAATGAATATTTTTGTTCAAGTGATGGTTTTACCCTTTTGCCTGATCTGTTCAGGGTATAGACCCAGTAGTAGTATTGCTGGATCAAAGGATATACACATTTTTATTGCCTTTTGGTCATAATTCCAAATTGCTCTCCAGAAAGGTTGGATCAGTTCACAGTTCCACCAACACTGTATTAGTATCCCAGACTTCCCATTTCCCTTGCAATGTTAAAGTTTATCCTTTCTGATCATATTGACCAATCTGACAGGTGTGAGGTGGTAACTCAGAGATACTTTAACTTGCATTTCTCTGATCAGTAATGATTTAGAGTAATTTTTCATATGACTATGGATAACTTTGATTTTCTCCTCTGTAAATTGCGTTTATATATCATTTGACCATTTGTCAATTGGGGAATGGCTTGGTTTTTTTTTTTTATAAATTTGACTCAGTTTTCTATTTTTTTTTTAGAAATGAGTCCTTTGTCAGAAATGCTAGCTGTAAAAATTGTTTCCAATTTACTACGTTTCTTTTGATCTTAGTTACAGCAGCTTTATTTGTGCAAAAGCTTTTTAATTTAACATAATAAAGTTATCTAATTTGTTTTTAATGATGTTCTCCATCTCTTCCTTCGTCATAAACTTCTTCCCTTTCCATAAATCTGATAGGTAAACTATTTGATGATTTCCTAGTTTGCTTATAATAGTCTCTTTTATGTCTAAATCCTGTACCCATTTTGATCTTGCCTTGGTATTATCTTCCTATCTTCTAAGTCTCAGATCAAATGCCAATTTATTTTTTCTCCCATGCTGAAATATCAGAATATCTTTCATTCCTTACTTATTCAAATCTTACATAGCCTTTGTACTTTTCTTATGCATTTACTCTGTTCTACTTTTAAGTCTGATAATATATGTTTTTCCACCTCTTATCCCTCTTATCCACCTCTTATCCCCTGGGTGGGTCTCTCTGCTGATTACTTGCTCCATAAAAGAAGTGATTTTGCACAATGGAAAATATGTTGGACTTGGAGTTAGTGGAGTTAGAATACTTTGTTTCAAATCCCTCTTTTGCCACTTACTCCCTGTTTGTTCAAGTATCTCAACCTCTCTCTGGCCCTCAGTTTTCTCATCTATAAAATGAGAGGAAATTTTTGCTAGATGATCTCTGAAGCTCCTTTCAGCTCTATGTCTGTTATTGCATGATCCTATGAAGGACTTTATCTATGTATCTCCCTCAGTGACAAGTATTGTTCTTTCAGCATATAGTAGTTACTCAATAAATGCATGTCAAGTTGAATAAAATTGTATAATGTAAAGACAGAACAAGATGGTGTAGAAAAAAGCAATCAGTCATTCAATAGCAAGTCAGTATCTCTGTTAATCTCTGGGGATGCAAATGCAAAGAATGAAAGCAAAATCCTACTATGAAGACAATTAAATTATAACAGAAGCAATACTAAGCACATCTATTAATATCATTATATAGCATAAATGTGATTCAGTACATGAAATATATACAAAAAAAGCTAAATATGTCATTATGGAAAGAAGGCACTGTCACTTGGGGGAATCAAAAAAGGATTTTATGCAGAACAGTGTTTAAACTTCATCTTGAAGGAAAAGAGGGGTTCTAAGAGTGGGTGAAGAGTTGGGTATATTCTAGACATTAGAGATGGCCAATTGAAAAACACAGAAAACAGAAGAGAACTGTATGTGTGAGGAGTAGAGAGAAGTTCAATTGGTGAGATTGACAAAAATGGGAGAAATATTCAGTGAAGCTGGAAAAATAGGTTACAGCATGCTTGTATGGGGAATGGGGATCTCAAAGCTAAAAAAGAGAATTTATATTTTATGCTAGTGGAAATAGGAAGCCATTGGAACTGATTATGAAGGGGAATCCCATGAGTGGATCTGCAGGAAGGAAAAATGACATTGATAGCAGTGTGCAGAGTGAATTTTAAGTGAGTAGGTAAGGACTTCAGGCAAAAGCTGCCTAAGGAAACTGTTGTGATAATCTGGGAGAGAGAAGTCTAAGATTAAGGTGATAATTGTATTAGTGAAGAAAAAGAGGTCAGATATGAATGATGCAGTGAATGTAGAGATGTCAAGATTCAACAACTAATTGGATATATAAAGTAAAAAGGAATGAGAAGCTCAGAATAATGCTAAGCTTATGAAACTAGAAAAATAGGAGATGGTATCTTTATCAGAAATTGGGAACTTGGAAGAAGGAAGGGTTTGTTAGACAAAATAATGAGTTAACTTTAGGACATATTCAATCTAACTATATGCATAATTATTTCTAACATATATGATCTATCAACTAGATAGAGATTATGTTTAAGACCATGGATACTAATGATGGTTTCAAGAAAAGAGGAGTAGGCACAGGATAGAAACTTTAGGAAATAATGACAGTTTGGTGGCCTGATAAGAATAAGCCAGCAAAGTAATTAGTCAAAAATGTAGAATAAAAATAAAGAAAAAAGTAGTCATGGAAACCGATAAAAAAAGCATATCCAGGAAAAAAGGATAAGATGAGGATGAAGAATGATAATATTTTATGATTAAGACAATTGCTAAATTTAAAGAGAGAAATTTTAATTGCATGATGAAGGCCAAAGTTAGGTTAAGTTGGGAGTGAGAGAAGTAGAGTAGAAAGAGTAGGAAGAAGTGTTAATCCAAGAACACTAAGCTTCATTGTTTTACCTTTATGAACTTCTACAAGGGACCTCTTCTCTCTGGATCTCAGTTTTCTGATTGTAATATGAATGAATTATACCATATCAAAACTAAGGTCTATGCTAAATCTAAAACCAACTCACATGAACAGGAGGATATTGTGAAGTTGATAAAAATGTGGCATTATGTTATTATAAAGATTTCCTTTCTATCTGGATCCTAGGGATCCTTGTACAAGTTTCCTTTTTTAAAAAAAAATTTTATAAAGTTGGTATTTGAGAGAATGCTAAAGATGATGTCCTTATAAGACTTAACTGGAAAGCTGTTATCACTTATTTTTCTGGAAATGGTAAAAATATACTTCTGGAGTATTGCCAAATCATGAACTTTCTCATTCAAGGAGATAAGAAATTCCTAGGGCTGGTAATGGGACTTTCAGATACCAGAAGTGTCTTTTTTTTTTAGATTTTTTGCAAGGCAGTAGGGTTAAGTGACTTGCCCAAGATCACACAGCTAGGCAATTATTATGTGTCTGAGACCGCATTTGAACTCAGGTCCTCCTGATTCCAGGGCCAGTGCTCTATCCACTCTGCAACCTAGCTGCCTCACCAGAAGTGTCTTAAGAAATCACCAAAGATTAGAGAATACTACTACTACATTTGTTTACTTCAATAATTTTTGTACCTAATATATTACACTAATGGATCTCTTGATTTTTCATCAGAACCAAATAATTTGGGTGACTATTGTTTGGTAGTATATTTTGAGATCTAGTATTGCTAGGCATTTTTCCTTCTTCCTTTAAAAAATACTTTCTTTTAAGATTCTTAACCTTCTGTTCCTCCAGATGAATATTTTACATGACTATGAATAAGAATTACAATGATTTTTCTTTTCTTTTAAATTGAGGAGAGATAAAAATAAGGAGAAAATAAATGCATGTTAATTGAAAAATAAAATAAACTGAAATGAAATGAAGTCATCAAACAAAAATGATATACCTCTAACATCTCTACCTCAAAGTGAATCACCATTGAAAGAAAGAGCTGTGTAGACCTTACTTGTTTATATTCATCTACAAGGAGTAAATTTTATTCTATTAAAAGAGAAAAGAATAATTCTTCAGCAGATTTTAGTGGGGAAACTCTAGGTTGAGTTTGTGCTGTGTACAGATGCTTTGAATTTATCTTTGAATATATCTGAAGTATACTTCAGATTCCTGATGGAAGGCATAGACTGGGAATGAGAGTTGTACAGTCTTCTAACATGAAGGGAAATAATGCCTAGCATTTTATTTTGAATTATTTATTAAAGGAGGCAGCATGGTTTAGAGGATAAAATATCGGGACTCATTTTCTATTTCTAGACCCATGACTGACTCATTGTTTAACCTTGAACAGGTTTCACTAAAACCTCTTCAGTTTCTCCATCTATAAAATAAGGATAATACTCTTTAACTCACAGGCATGTTGTGAGGATTAATAAATAATGTATGTAAAGCTTTTCACATTCTCTGAATTTAGACTCTAAATAAATGCCCAATATCATTATTGAAAGAGAAATGGAGTGGATTCAGAAAGGGCAAAGATGGGCCACAAAGACATCTCTAATATTCACTCCCTTCTAAGTCAGTATACAATCTTCACCAAGTTCTTTTAAAGAGACTCTTACGTAGATAGCCACTCTGGGTAGTTTTTCTTTTGTCAGTATCATAATCACCACCATCATCATTGTTATCATCATTCCAGACCTGTGATTTTATCGGTTTAGGAAGCTTTAAGGAAGGAAACTCCCTTCAGCAGTGAAATTGCTCTGTGATTTATATTCATAAAATGTTGCCTAGAACACTGGGAAGTTAAGTGACTAGTCCAGGGTCACATAGCTAAAATGGGTCAAGCCTTGACTAAAAGACATCTCTTTATCTACTAATCCCAGCACAATAGCATTGATGTTGATTTCTCCCCTAAAATCCTCCCCTAAAATTAAACAGATAGCCTGGTAGATTTTTTAATTTGGCAAGTTTTAGAATAACTTCCATCACCCGTGAAGAATTCAATTTCCATAGTGTACCTACACAGACCTATTCTAGTTCTCACATACATAAATCTTTAGAGGTGAACATACCACAGAATCATAGGATCTCAGCATTGGAAACTCAGAACCCATTAGCTCTAAAAATGCATACTTAAACTGGACCATCTTCTACAATATGTTTTACAACTGTTAATTCAGCTGTTGTTGAAGACCTCTATTAAGGATGGACTCATTTCCTCTCAGAGATGCCCGTTTCACTTTTAGATTGGTGGAGTTTCTAGGAAGTATTTCCTGAAATCTATCTCTATTTAATTTTATATCCATTGCTAGTTCTGGGTTCTATGGCCAAAATTAAGATTAATTCTTCTTTTGCGCAAATATCTTTTTAATATTGGAAGATAGCAATCAGTTCAATCTGAAGTCTCTCCTTTCTAAGCTAAATATACCCCATGCTCCCATTAAAGAGTTGTCTCACTAAGAGATTGTGATTAAAAATACATTCTTTACACTTGTTTAGACATTCTAAATTTTTGCTATTCTGACTAGATATTCCAAAGACACCTAAAATTAATATGTCAAAAATTAAATTAACTTCCTTCAAGCTTTATTTTCTTCCCACCTTCCACAGATCTGCTACTGAGGACACCGCCATCTTGCTATTTACCTAAACCTTAAATCTAAATATCTTTCTGAACTATAATCTCTCTGACACCTATATCTAATGAACTGCCAAGATCTGTTAATTCTAACTTTTCAATATCTCTCACATATGCTTACCTTCTCTCATCTGATACTAGCACTACCACTACCACTCTGGTACAGGACATTATCACCCCATATATAAGAAATTTCAAAAGACTATTGGCTAATTTCCATGCCTCAAGTCTCTCCACACTTCATTCCATCCCCCACTCAGCTATTAATATTATATTCATAAACCATAACTGTGCCAATGACATCCTTCTCTTTAATAAACTCCAGTAGTTCTCTGTTACTTCTAGGATCAAACATAAAATCCTTCATTTTGTTTTTAAGACTTTCACTTCTTAACATCTTTCAACTTTTCCAGTATTCAGTCACAGTTTTCCTATCCACATAATCTACAATCAAATCAAATCAAATCAAAACAACTTCATTGTTGTTCTACTTAGAACATTATCTCCTGATTGTATTTTTCCTGTTTGTCTTCAATGCTTAGAATTATCTCCCTCTCACTTCTAGCTCCTGACTTCCTTTCAGTCTTAATTAATATCTCACTTTATGTAAGAGTCTTTCTCCAGTCCTCCTTAGTTCTCATGTTCCCTGAGTTACCCTTCAACTTTCTATATACCTTATTTGTACATGGTTGTTTGTATGTTGCCACCTCCATTAGCCTATGAGATCCTTGAGTGTGGGAACTGTTTATTTTATATATATATATATATATATATATATATATATATATATATATATTCTCAAGACTTAGTGCATTGTGTAGCATATCATAGATGTTCAGTAAATAAATGCTTGCTATTCCTGTGTTGAAACAAAGCAAAACCTAAACATTCATTATGACATGTTTCCAATTCTTTTCTTTTCTTTTTTTAATTATTGAAAGGTACACATCTTTTGTCTTCTAACAAAAACAGTCAAGTCAAAGGAAACTGTAAAACAGTTTTTAAAAAGCTTTAAATCTGTTTAAAAAATAGTCAATGCTAAATTGCTAAGTAAATACTAACTAACCATCTGATTGCAAGTCTACCTATTTACTTTTGAAAAGGTTGTTCAATTTTTAAACTGATTGAGGAATACAGATATGAAGGATATGATCATTAGAAAAGTCATTAGAATCTCCCAGGCATAAATGTGTCATCTGTTTGGGTCAGCAAGGGTGCTATGTGCTCTGTATAGAGGGATATATGTGCAATTCTTTTAGTCTTTCTTTCAAGCAGCTGCCATGAACACCGTCTCATGAAGATGAGATATATTAATTGTCAGAAGTGTTATGTTAAAATACACGTTCTTATTTGAAGGGATGTTAAGAAATCATTATTTTAGGGTTATCAAAGTAGAGGTAATTTAGTTAAATATAAGGTTTATGGTCCTTGTTTTGACAAATTCATCATTTTTATCACTATTACTATCTATCTGCTTCCTTTGGTTTCCTTTACTAGGTCAGGAACCCTAGTAACTTGATTTAAGGAAAAACTAAAGCCTTCATCCCAAGAATTTTCAAGACTTCAGATAAATCACGTTCTGTTTCGTAGGCATGGCTTTTTTTATGATAATTCCCAGGGTGTGATCAGAACATAAAGGAAGGTTCTTTATATTACATTTTTGGTGATAGAATAAAAATGATAATAGCATCTGACATTCATTGGAGAAAATGCTCTAAGGTTTTCAGAGTATTTGATAGGCATTATTTCATTTGACACCCACAATGGCTCTGTGAGTTTGTTACCAGAGGTATTATCTTGTCAAGCCCTTTTCAGGGCTGCTCATCCATTTTTGGTGTCTACCTATCACTCAATTCTCACCTGTAGTTCCAAGAAGCTGTAGCATGGGCAGCAGACACATTCCAATGAAACTCAATAAAAACCAAGTTGAGAACAAACAACAGGACTTAAATTCATCAGTGATTTAGGGAAATGTCTAACCCAAGCATGTGAAGACTTTCCCTGGCAGAATGGTCAAATGAGGAAAATTTTTTCCCTAATGGACCATGAAGGCAGCTAAAGCAGGTACTATGGGGTGCTAAGAACTTGGTTAGACATCAGAGATGCAAGAATCATCCACTACATCCCAAGCTATCACCAGTCATCTTGTCTTTTACTTTGTAATAAGACTTCAATGACTTGGGAAGAAAGGGTAAAGCTGAAAACTCTGTGAAACTTTATCTCATGTAAATTCAATTAATGCACAAGTCATGACATCACCCCTTGATGTACATCAAAAATGAAGTACAAATCTCAACAACCAGAAGTATTAGGTACTTTTTTTTTTTATAAAGCATGAAATTGAGACTCGGAAACATGAAGTGACTAGTCCAGAGTTTCACAGCTGGTAAATATCAAAGGCAGGATTTGAATGTAACTATTTCCTGATTCTAATTATGGCTCATTTTTCAAAATAGCTAAGGTCATCTATTCTTAACTTTGAAAAGACTGTAATGTTCAAAGCATGGAACAGCATAGGATGCATATACTTTGCATATTGTCTTATTTTCAATAATATTATCAACCTAAGTGATACAAACCCTGAGGTATATGTTCATGGGATCATAGACTAAAATCTTACAGACTATCTTGTTCAACATTCTTGTCTGACAAATAAGGAACTGAGTGATTTGCCTAACGGCACAAGAAAATAATTAACAGAGCTGAGATTTGAACCCAAATCAAAGGATCATAAAAAAGGGCTAGAAAAAACTATAGAAAACAACTAGTCAATCTTAGACTAAAATCTAAGGAGGTAGTGTCATACTCATTGACACAGGGAGTAAATAAGATAGGTAGGATCTGAACTATAGGTCTTTGACTCCAGATTCTATATTCTTTATAGTGTACCATATAAACACCACTATGAAGTCATATTTTTATTTTTTAAATGTAGTTTTTGAATGTAGATTTTTCAAATACATGCAAAGATACTTTTCAGGTTTTTTGTAAGTTTTTGAATTTCACATTTTTCTACTTTCCTACCTTCCCACCCCCCTCCCCATGACAGTGAGTAATCTGATATAGGTTATACATGCAGAGTCATGTTTAATATATTTCCATATTAGTCATGTTGTAAAAAGAAGAATCAGAACTATAGGGGAAAAAAACATGAGAAGAAGTAGAAAAAAATCAAACAAGTCTTAAGAAGTGAAAATAGTACGGTATGCTCTGCATTCAATCTCTATTGCTTTTTCTCTGGATGTGATTAGCATTTTCTTTGATCACAGAACTACTGAGAGGAGCTATGTTCATTATAGTTGCTCATGATATAATATTACTATTAATGTCTACAATGTTCTCCTGTTCTGCTCACTTCACTCAGCATCAGTTCATGCAGTCTTTCCAGGATTTTCTGAAATCTGCCCGCTTATGATTTTATATAGAACAACAATGCTACAGTACATTCATATTCCACAATTTGTTCAGCCATTTCTCAATTGATGGATATCTCATTTTCCAATGCTAGCCACTATAAAAGAGCTGCTTTTGTTTTTGAAAAATTTCTTTGGGATACATAATAAGTAGTAAGCAATAGCTGGATCAAAAAGTATACACAGTTTTACTGTTCTTTGGGCAGAGTTCCTAATTGCTTTCCAGAATGGTTGGATCAGTTCACAACTCCAGCAACAATGTATTATGTCCCAGTTTTCCCACATCCCCTCCAACATTGATCATTCTTCTTTTTTGGCATTTTGGCCAATCTGATAGATGTGTACTGATGCCTCAGCATTTTTTAATTTGCATTTCTCTAATCAATAATGATTAGAGTATTTTTTCATATGATTATAGTTAGCTTTAATGTCTTCATCTAAAGCCTGCCTGTTCATGTCCTTTGACCATTTCTCAATTGGGGAATGATGAAGTTATATTTTACAAAAATTCTATAACATCATTTTCTCCTCACTAGTTATCATCCCTATGTCTTGCTTCTCTTATTCAAACTCTAAAAAAGCCTTCTAAACTCTGTATCTCCCCACATTTTTTTCTCATTGTTTCTCTTTCTTTTTAAAAATATTTCTTTTTTAAATTTATGGAATAAAATAAACATTTCCATAACATTGTGTATCTCTTATAAATCCTCTTTTATTCTGACCTCAGAATTCAACTGAAACATCATTCTTCAAAAGTATCTACTATCTCATAATTGTTAAATCTAATGACCACTTCTCCAACTTTATCCTTTACCTCAGTGCAACTTTTGACAGTATTGATAGTTTACTCCACCTGAATATTCTATCCTCTCTGAGTTTTCATTACATTCTTCTTTTCTTATTTATTGCTACCTGTCAGATTGTTAATATCCAGTCTCCTTTACTGGATCATCATCATGACACACTTACTGATTTTATATGTACCTCAGATCTTTGGTCTGGGACACATGCCCTTGAACCTTTATAATTTCTCAGTTGGTGACCTCATCTTCCCATATATTTATCATGTTTATGTAGATAACTCTTAGATCTATATGTCTCCTTTTAGCTTCTCTCCTGAGTTATGGTCCCATATCATGAACTACCTACTATTATACCATTTATAATTGATGCTCTTTGGAATCTCAAGCTTATAGAATTATCTTTCTATGAAACTTGCCTCATTTCTGTACTTTCCCTTTTTTTGTTTTTGTTTTTATTTTTTATTTTTTGCAAGGCAATGGAGTTAAGTGACTTGCCCAAGGCCACACAGCTAGTTAATTATTAAGTGTCTGAGGCCAGATTTGAACTCAGGTACTCCTGACTCCAAGGCCATTGCTCTATCCACAGTGCCACCTAGCTGCCCTGTACTTTTTTTTAATAATACCATGAGTACCACAATTATTTTAGTCATCTAGGTTCAAAATTTTAGTGTTATTCTTTATTCCTCATTCTCCCTTCTTATAGCTAAGCTTTATTTTTTCTTTCTCTAAAATTTCTTGAATAAATCGCCTTTCTGAATACAGAATCAGCATTCTAAATCAAGTCATTTTTACCTCTTCTTTATATTACTGAGTTATCTTTGTTTTTCC
Organism: Macrotis lagotis; assembly: GCF_037893015.1. NCBI lineage: Eukaryota > Metazoa > Chordata > Mammalia > Peramelemorphia > Peramelidae > Macrotis > Macrotis lagotis. The sequence continues at coordinate 90,889,567 of NC_133662.1, read as the reverse complement.
TGACTTGTCTCTTGACTCCAAACCACATTTTTATGGCCATCTAAGTGGCTTTCCTAAATTGTTGAATTTACCATGTCACCCCTTTTTATAATTTCTAGTGGCTCTCTATTTCATTTAAGATCAAATATAAAAAGCTTTGGTTGTTTGTTTTCTTAAACCTGATTCTTCCCTAATTTTCTAGTTTTCTTAAGCATTACTCCCTTTCATACCCGCTACAATTCAACCACACTCATGAAATTGTTCTTCATTACTCATCATAATCTATCTCTCATTTCCCTCTGCTTGTCACTAACTCATTGTAGAATGCTTTCTCTTTTTACTTCTGTCTCTTGTAAATCATTGTTTCCTTTAAATTCAGTTAAGTACCACCTTCTAATGAAGTCTTTGATTCCTACAACTGAAACTACCCTCATCAAAAGTATCTAATATTAATAATTATGTATTTTATTTAAACATATTATACATATGGATTAGAGGAATCATACCAGTTGAACTCTCTCAATATTCCCCTACAAACAACTTTAAAATAACACTCAAAGTCAATTTTAGAGCAGCAGCAATGGAAGGTTTAAGTGAGACATTTTTTTTTTACTGAAATAAGAAAACTTAAGAGGTTGGGAGAAAAGGTCTGTGAGACCTGACTGCAGCATAGCATGTAGTAGTAGCAGAAGTAACAACTTCTAGAGCTCTCAGCCCAGAGAGTAAGATGGTGAGACAATGGGTCAAGAGAGAGATTAAAGCGGATCCATTGCTGGTACTGGGTATATCTGAAACTAATTGGCAGCTCTGTTGCTCAAAAGCAATTCTGCATTGCAGACCCGGTCACATTTTCAAGGTAGAGATGAGCACTTCCAAGAAAATTAAAGGAGAGCAGAGGACCTGGCCACAGTTCTAGGGCCCAGAGGAGAATAGTGCTTATTTCTGCAGTGTAGCAGGGACTCTTCTTGAATAAAGACCAGATCCCAGACCAGGAGAGCAGTGACAAAATCTATCCCCTGAACACATCACCTTGGATGTGCCTAAAACTTGATTCCTAGAATTAACTTTGAAAAGAGCAACACAAAAAAAAGCTTAAAATTTTGAATATATGGTTAAAAGGATGGTTACACAAAATTAAAAATATAAAAATGAACAAATAGTTTTTTTAGAATAGAAACTTGAACACAAAAAAAGGCACTTCAGTGAGTGGTAAGGAAGACCATGACACAAACTCAGAAAACAGTAATATGAAATATTATTAATATGAAATAACTTCACATAAGCTTTAAAGATTGAGAAATACTAAATGGTCAGAAGCCCAGCAAATCTTTTCAGAAAAGTTAAAGAGATGAATGGTAGAGGGAAAAAAATTGGAAAAGAGAATGATACAAGAAAATTATGAAGAGAGATTTCAGCTTGGTAAAAGAGGCACCAAAAATATCAATGAAAGTTATACTCTAAAAATAGAATTGATCCAATGGTAAAAGAGGCACTAAAATTCACTAAATATAAAAATTCACTCCATAAAAAGCAAAATTGGTCAAATTCAAGAAGAGGTTCAAAAACTCACTGAAGAAAATAATTCCTTAAAAATAAGTAAGTGGAAGCTAATGACTCAATAATATATCAAGAGACAATAAAACAAAATCAACTGAAAAAATAAACAATTTAAAATATCTTGCTGGAAAAACAAAGGACTTGGAAATAGATAGAAGACATATTATTAAAGCAATATTGGACTATCTGAAAGTCATGATCAAAAAAGAGCCTAGATACAATTTTTCAAGAAATTAGAAAAAGTTTTCTGCTATCTTAGATCCAGATGGTAAAATGGAAACCAAAAGAATCCACCAACCAATCCTGAATGAGATATTCAATTGAAAACTCCCAGGAACATTATGGATCAGTTACAGAGCTCCTATTAGCAAGCTATAGAAACAATTCACATATTATGGAGCCACAAGTAATATCACACAAAATTTAGCATCTTTCATGTTAAAGGAATGGAGGGGCTTGGCATGTGAATTTCAGAAAGCAGGGGGGAATCTGGAAATTTAATGAAAGAGAAGACTTTCAAGAATTCTTGATGAAAATACCAGAGCTGAATAGAAAATTTGATTTTCAAATAGAAGACTCAAAAGGAGCATAAAAAGGTAAACATCGGGGCCGCTAGGTGGCGCAGTAGATAGAGCACTGGCCTTGGAGTCAGGAATACCTGAATTCAAATCCAGCCTCAGACACTTAATGATTACTTAGCTGTGTGGTCTTGGGCAAAGCACTTAACCCCATTGCCTTATAAAAAAAAAAAACTAAAAAAAAAGTAAACGTGAAAAAAAAATCAATAAAGTTCATTTTTTTTACATTCCTAAATTAGAAGATGATGCATGTAACTCCTAAGAACTTCATCATTATTTGGGAAGTAAAAAGGAATTTTCATAGGGTATAAGTTAATTATCTTAGAATGATCTTTTTTTTTTTTTTTTTTTAGATTTTTGCAAGACAAACAGGGTTAAGTGGCTTGCCCACAGCCACATAGCTAGGTAATTATTAAGTGTCTGAGACTGGATTTGAACCCAGGTACTCCTGACTCCAGGGCTGGTGCTTTATCCACTATGCCACCCAGCTGTCCCTTCACATTTTCTGTCTCTCTCTTTTTGTTTTTTTAGTTTTTGCAAGGCAATGGGGTTAAGTGACTTGCCCAAGGCCACACGGATAGGTAATCATTAAGTGTCTGAGACCGGATTTGAACTCAGGTACTCCTGACTCCAAGGCCGGTGCTCTATCCACTGTGCCACCTAGCCGCCCCTAGAATGATCTTTAAAAAAATGAAAGGGTGAAAAAAAAAAGGATGCACTGAAGAGAAGGGGGAAAGAAGAAGAATAAAGAGAAGAACTTTTACAATAAAGAGAAAATTGAGGTTTTGTGGTAATAATGTTAATCCTCACCATCAGAACTGGTGTAAATATGTGTATACACACACACACACACACACATATACATATATACATACATACATACACACATACAGACTGACAGACAACACACAGGCACACACTTAATTGTAATTCGAAATCTATTTCATCCAATAGGGAAATAAGAAAAAAGAGGAGAGAAAGATGAAGATTAAGGGAAGCAATAGGTAGAAGATAAAGGAAGAAGAAATAAAAGGAAATAGGATGAAAGAAAATACAGTGAGTAATCATTACTATGAATGTGAATGGAATGAGTTAACCTATAAGTTGGAAGTAGATAGCAGAGTGGATTAGAAATCTGATTCCTTCAACTTAAATTAAAAATGCAGATGTAGGGGCAGCTAGGTGGCGCAGTGGATAGAGCACCGGCCCTAGAGTCAGGAGTGCCTAAGTTCAAATCAGGCCTCAGACACTTAATTACCTAGCTGTGTGGCCTTGGGCAAGTCACTTAACCCCATTTGCCTTGCTATAACCTCAAATATATATAGGGAGATGGAGCAATTATGATCTTAGACAAACTGAAAGCAACACTACATCTAACTAAAAGATTATTAGGATAACTACATTTTACTGGAAAGTAATGTAGATAATGCTAAAATATCAAAAATTATACAATGAGTTTCTCTGATAAAACCATGATTTCTCAAATATATCAAGAATTGAGTCACATTTAGGAAAATGGAACCATCCTCCAGTTGATAAGTGGTCAAAGAGTAAGAACAGGCCCTTTTCAGAAGAAGAAATAAAAGTAATCTATAGTCACATTTTTATAAATGCTCTAAATCAGTATTAATGAGAGAATTGCAAATTAAAACAACTTTGTCATACATTCTCCCACCTATAAAACAACAATTGCTAGAGCAGATGTGGGAGAAAATGTACAGTAATGAATTGCTATTGAAGTATTGAAGTAGTTCAACCATTCTAGGGAACAAGTTGGAACTATGTCAAACATGCTATCAAACTGTCTTACATTTTGATCCAAGAGGAAAAAATGTTTCATTCTTCAAGAAGTTTATCAATAATACCTTGAATCCATTCAAATTCTGCTAAGGTAATCATTTTTGGTTCCTTCTGTCCCTACCGACTATCTGACACTTGATTAACCAGGAGTATTAGTTTATGTTTTGATAAAGCAATTGAAAAACCAAATCTACTAGTTATGAGTTGACTTTCTGTATGAATGCATTATCACTGGTATCTTTTGTACTACCAAAATATTTCTCTTCCACAAAGGGTAATGAGATAATGAGACAGGTACATGCATCAGGAGGATACAGGTCTATGGTTAATCAAAGGCCAGGAAACTTCTGAACCCTGTCAATGCATTTGATAAAACCATCTATGCAGATATAACATATGGTGAAGTTGAAGGAAAGGGATTGTGTTTAATATGTGCTTGCATGAATTTTCTGGTTTGCTAAAAGCATCCCCACAGTATAGCTGTCAAGAAAATATACCAAATGTTCAGGAAAAATTCAAGGGAAATAGGTGAATTCCTGTTCAAAACCAAGTATCCTCTGGGGATGGAAAGAACCAAGCAGTGTTCCTCAGTCATTCACCTAAATGAAGCCTTTGAGATTCTGGACATGACCTTGTTTTCGTTACAGAAAGAAAGTGGATGGGCCTTCCCTCTAAGTGCTGTAAGTTGGGGGGCTGTTTTTGTATATAGTCACCCTACATTTGGGTCCTAATTACATGACATGCTGAGGGCTGTCAATAGAGCAGCAATTCTAGCTCTGAAACTTGGTAATTGCAACTCCATGTTTCTGAAGCCTGGGAGCTGTTTATGAGGAGTCCAAGGGTCTGCTTTATAGCATCCCTTCAACCCTCTAGGCTCACTCTGCTAATAATCCCTCCTCACCAACTAAATCAATGTCCCTCTGTGCAACCAGTGCATAAATGTGTGGGGATTTATTTTGTTTTATTGTTATCAGTCACCACTTGGTATATTTTTAAATCATACATTTTCTTTATGGCATCCATTTCCTTTCTGGGAAAAAATAGGCAAAATTTTTTTTTTCTATTTCATAAAGATTAGACTTTGCTTCTTTTACTCTACCAAAAATCAATAATAAAAGGCCTCCCAAATCTGCCAAAACAGTCAGCAGCTAGCAAGTAATAACTTTATTTCTGTATAGCTCAGGGGGGTTGCAAAGGGAGTGTGAAAAGTTCATTATTATCCACCAGAAAAAAAAAGGAGCACATGCTAAGAAGAAAGCTGAATCTTCCCTATTGGGACTTCTCTTGGACTACATCATTTGCATGAAGGGCGCCACATCAAACACACTGGGTGCCCTTTTTCAAATATTAATGTGAAGCTTGTTTTAAGTTCTCTCTTGACTTTGTGCCACCTTGTATCAAAGGAACTTAAAAGTAGGACTTGGGAGGGAGGGGAAAGGACTTTTTCCCACTGTTTTAACACTTAGCAGAATTCTTCCTTCATTTGATCAGTTTGCCTCTAACTCTTATTATTTTGACAATATGCATGTTTTTTCCTAGACTGCCTATTTTTATGATGATCAATCTTTGTTTTCCCCACTGCATTCTTCTGTGACATATTTAACAATTCCAGATGATAAAGCTTTAAGGGAGTGGTAAGAGACACATGTGAGTCACAAAGAAAGACAATAAGAATGTGCCGTTGAAGGGAGAAGAGGCGGCTGCTTTAAATGAGAAACTTCAGCAATTTAACAAGAGGCTTTAAATCTTCATTCTATCATGATTAAAGCACATCAGATTTCAGAGATGAGTCTGCCTGGGTGCAGATGTGCATAAAAACCAGTCATGAGTCATGGGATGAACTGTGATATGAGCCAGTGTCCGTAATTCGGTATTTATTTGTGTCTGTCTGTGTGGGCCAAACAACTTGATCTTTCTGTTTCTTGCTAAATAATTTAGAACAGCACTATAATGGTTTGTGTTTAGACTTGTTTTAGAGAAATTCATTTTCAGAAGTGGTAATTTTGGAAACATTTACAATTGCATGTCAATTTCTACAAATTTTTGTTTGCAATGGCAAAGGAATATCAAATTTCTAGGAATATATATAGATATAGATATAGATATAGATATAGATATAGATAGATATAGATAGATATATAGATATATATAAATATGCCTGACCTGTGATTTCATTTCTATTGGAAAATTTCAAGTCAGATAGCTCCCTCTACTAAGGCAGTCTTTTACTTTCTCTATAACTTTTTGTTTAAATTAATTAACTTGACCCCTCAGTCAAATTTCATCAGAGAAAGAGAGGACTTTAATTCAGGTCCTGATGGCTTTAAGATCTATTCACTAACCATTTTGCCATGTTGATTGTCATGTAAATGGATATTTATTTATGCATGAATGTATATTTTTCTTTATAATTATCATTAAGGTAAATCTGCTTAGATATCTTTTCTCTGAAAGGTATTTTTAATTTTAAGATTCTTTCCTTAAATTTGATCAATCACAAATGATCAATTTAGATGTAGAAAGGTTATCCATTATTTTCTAGCATATAGTAGTTTTCTCTCATTTGCTTGCCTTGCTTGCTTCCCTCCTACCAGGATATGTAGCATCTAGAAAAATGTGTACTTTTTGTTGATGTCTGCATTATGAATATGCTTCCTTATTTAATGCCATATTGCTAAAAAGATGCTCTCTAAATAAAGCCCATTTCATTCTACTTTGAAAAATAATAGAGATAATCATAAACCCTCACGTATTTGAATGTGCTTTCAAGGGAAACTGATGGTGGCCAGTAGGGAATAAAGGAGCTTTATTGCATTTAGTAATGTTGATGGCATAACACTTGGTAGAGAACACTTTATTTGCAAATAAAGTGCTTTATTAGTTGTAATGCCCATACCATTCCAAAGTGGTTTCAGATCTACTTTCCCTATAGCACTTTCTTCAACATTGCTAATCTACTGCAATAATGCTAAATTATTCGTATAACATTTCTATATTCCTTCCCAGAGGATGCTACTTAGTCAAACACCTGGGGCACACTACATAGCCCATGAATTCTTTGTAATCTTTTTGTCCCATGCTCCAGGGAATTCATAGGCAGGATTGAAAGGGAAAATAAATATCTATACATAAGCATTTGCCAAACTGTGATGAATATAATGCTCAATGCAGATAGCATGGTGTCCAGGAAAAAAACAATATTTTTCTTATAAAATGGATTAAGAGATCATGTGGAATTGGGGCAAGAGGTTTGATTTCCTTTATTTTATTCCAAAATTCTTCTGTACCTTCCTGTTCTTAATACTCTACATTCCTAGTCTCTTTCCTATCTTACTCACCCCACAGCCCCACTTCATTCCCTTCTGCCCCCCCCCACAAGTTACACCAGGATTTTATGGAGTCTATCAATTTAATTTAAAGCCTAACTTCATTTTGTAGTTGTTTGGGACTCCTTAAATGCAGCTTTAGGAGAGTAGTATTTGAAAGGGAATCCTGATCCTTTCCCCACTTATATTGAAACATGGAAGCCTATCTCACAATTCCAGAAATGGAAGGAAAACATGATCTAGAATTGAGAGATACTGAGGGAAAAAATGAATTATTTCTGATTATTATTTTCTTTTCAAGAAAAGCTCTGGGGAACAAATTTAGCCAGATTATTTTCATTATGTTGCTTTATGAATATCACTGCACAGTAACTCTACTACAAAGAAAGTGACACATATGGGAATTTCTTTTAGGAATATGAATGCTTCTTAGACATTTTATTAGATTTGGTGTAATTTCTATGCTGTAATTTTTTCATATCAACTTTGAAAATGATGCTTAAGATGCATCTTCTGAAACATTTTCTTTGATTTTGATTTGCCATAGAAAAAGACCACAGAGGTCCTGACTAAATTTGGACACCATTCTTTATACTTACTAAACACAAAGTGCCATGCATTGCTGAGTCTTTCCTCCTTGCAGAATGCAATCCTATTAATATTAATCAGAGTTGAGATACAGATAGTAATATCTTCCTTTCATTTTAAAACTTTCCTTTGTGGGACACTCAGCTCAGTGTTCAGGATCTGACAGTGACAAAGTTTTAATTTTTTTCAATCTTGTTTTGGGTACAGTTTAACCTCTGACAGGTAAAGTAGATTTTCTTGTTTACTTTTAAAGTTTCTAGTGGTCTTAGACTTTGGTAAGCTTTTGAATTATCTTATTCAAAACCTTTTAAATCATCTCAAACCTCTTTAAATTTCTTTGCTAAGATGATAGTTAAATTCACCTTATCCTCTACTATATTTTTCTCTCTTAAATAATCTTGACTTAAATATGCCAGTCTATTTTGTTATTATCATTATATGACACTAATTCCCTCAGATTAACTATATTATTTTTGAAGCATCTAGGCAATTTTTAAAAGGATATAAAAGTCATGAGACTCCCATGTGGATTTTGTTTCTTTCTTTATCAAACCAGGTAATTAATAAATATTTATTCATTTTTTTCCCCAACCATATGACAAGCTGGGTTCACCAGCCTACCAGGTATAGTCCTAATAATCAAGGTTCTGTAAAGTTGTGAACATGCATATGGTATCCAGGAATATTTCATTGGCTGCTCAAATGTTTTAGAATTCCCTGGAGAGTTAGACAACATCAAGGATGTTCCACTGGAAATATTCTTGGCATTTCTTAAGACCTGTGGAGTCTTTGGCATTTCCTGTTAATAATTGATTGAGCTTACTTGCCAGAGAATCATGCAATTGTTTCTTCTTTTGTTTTTCCTATAAAATTTCTACTACTGTGGGAAATATGGTCCTTCAATGTGAATGTTTATTTGAAGCCAAAGTAAATGCTTAGGAAAGTCCCTCAACTGCCTTTTCTAGAGTGAGCTTTTGCCAGCTAGGATTCTTGTCAAGAAGATCCTTAAAATATAGCAATGGTCTAAAACTGGAGATTCTGGCTTCTTGTCACTTTAAAACTGTGGGGAAATGACTTGATACCCTTATGGATGATTATAATTGAAATGATGATACTCATTTTAAAACTATTCTATCATGAAGATTAATTTGGTGAGAATGGAGAGCTCTGGCCACAGCATCTCTTCTCCTAAAAATTTTAAGCAGCGAACACTTGTAACACAATGAAGTAATATAAGGATAGACATATATACATACATATATATTATATATCTATATATATTTGTACAAATTCTTATATATGCATGTGCATATATATATATATGAAAATGGATATACATCTGTGTATAGCAATTATATATAGATACAGATTTATATATTTGTATCTAGTTACATAAGTAAGTGGGGATCTTGATGACTCAGTATATAAAGGGGCAGGATAGAGACAAGAAGACTCACCTTCCTGAATTCAAATCCGACCTCAGACCCTAGTTGTGTGATACTGAAAAGTCACTTAACACTGCCTCAGTTTCTTCATCAATAAAATAAGATGAAGATGGAAATAACAAGCCATTCCAGAATCTTTGCCATAAAATCTCAGATAGGGTCAAGAAGAATTGGACATGACTGAAAACAACTGAAGAATAATAAAAACATGTGGAGGGGCAGAGGGTTGAGGGGTCTGTTTCCTGGGTAACTAGGTGCAACAGTGGAAAGAATGATAGAATCAACTTTACCACCTAGATGCTCTCCTTCATTCTGTATCCCTTGATTTTGAAACATTGATTAGGGCTCTTTTTTCATTCCTGTATATATTCTATTTTGTACCCTGACTCATAGGATTCCTTACTTCTGTCAAGACACAGCTCAAGGCTCACTTACTAAATGTGTGTTCCTAAATCACTCTCAACTCCTGCCAGCATACTTCTTCCCTAAATACCCTGTATTTATTCCCTATGTACCTGTGTAAACAAATGTGATCTCCCCTGACAGAATACAGGCTTCTCCAGAAAAGAGACTTTTCCATTTTTGTCTTTTTGACCCTAACACCTAGCATAGGCTTGAAATATAGGAAGAACATGCTAATAGACTGATTGATAAGCTTTAGTTTGAGGAGTCTTGAAGAGAACTATAGTAATTTCACTCCCAGGGATATGATATTTCTCCCAATATATAGCTAACTTTGAGAAAATGGATGATGGAGTGCAACAGATTACAGCACTTTATGGGACCACCCACTAACCTCCATCACCTGAGTAAGCAATGGAAATTTTTACAAATAACTTACATAAGAAGAAAACAAAACAAAAAATTAAAACAAAAGAAATTTACATGATAACTTTACTACATATTTAAAAAGATAACAAGATGTATATAATAAATTTGCAGATATGTGTGCAATCATCCTTTATTATATTATAGAGAATTAGTACAAAAATGAAAAATAAATGTGAAAAACCCACAAATGCTTTATGTGTACATACATATGAAAACAAACTCACACATGCATAAATATATCACATATACATATAATACATATTTACACACATACTATATACATACTATACATCTCCTAATTGACTCAGGAGATATACATGTGTTTACACATTTATTTGTTTTTTAAAAAGTTCACAAATTTGATTGACATAGATCTATGCTTTCCTATGATAAAGATGTCATTTAGGTTATTGATTATCTTTTCTTTTCTGCTCTTGACCAGAAACTAGGTCTTTCAAACCTTTTTTCTTTATCATTCTTATAAATATCCCAGGTTTTGCAAAATATGTTTGTAACTTTGTCAGTTAAAACACTATTCCTAATCTTTTTGGCTACTAATTTATTAGACTGTATGGTACATTTCATTTTCTTTTGTTTCTCTTGAATATAAATAATTTAGTCATTGCTTGAAAATTCATTAAGATATTTGTGGTGGAGGAGGAAGGAGTCCCCTTCCTCCTTTTTTCATAGAGTGTTACTATGAAAATGGTAATTATGAAAATTTGGGGCTAAAATATAACTACAGAAACTATCCATCCTAATTTTGCTCTCATCTCAATTTTCCTGATGAAAAAAAAACTAAAGGTCAAAGGGCTGGATTCTTCTAAGTCACCAGAAGTTAGAATCAATTCTATTCTGTCCTGAGCCTACTTTAATGCACCTTTTACTTGATCACTTTGACTCATAGTTAGTGACTGGGATTCATTATATATATATATATATATATATACATATATATATATATATATATATATTTATATATATATATATTTATATATATACTGAACATACATAGTAATATTGGACCTTATCTCTTAAGTTTTTTGAAATTTCTTTTTTCTTTTTTTCTTTTTTTAGGTTTTTGCAAGGCAAATGGGGTTAAGTGGCTTGCCCAAGGCCACACAGCTGGGTAATTATTAAGTGTCTGAGACCGGATTTGAACCCAGGTGCTCCTGACTCCAAGGCTGGTGCTTTATCCACTACACCACCTAGCCGCCCCTAGTTTTTTGAAATTTCTGGGTAGATATTTGACCTAGTGTTACTATTTGTGGGGAAACCTTTCTTATTTTTTCGTCTCATTCTTTTGCACCTAGATCCTTCATCCACCTCCAACACACACACACATATAATTAAACCATTGTGATTTACATAGAAGGTTTGTAGCCAAGTCTAATTAATTAAAATGCCCTCACTAACCTAAAGTCTGAAAGAAGTAAAACTGGGAAAGTAATAACTTTAATAACCATGGAAAAAAATTGACCCCTAGTATGAGTACTGCACTTCTTCAGATTATTTATGCTTCCTGCCATCACAAGTCAAATGTAGAAAGCACCAGACCTATATAACCTTTGTAAGCTGACATATTTTATAAATCCATCTGTAAAGCTTTTTGTAGAATAAAGGAGAAATACTAATGGAATTACTAGTTGTACAAAAAAATCTTCATTCCTTAGGAGCCTAAGAAGGAACTAAATTGAATGGGTACACATGTCAAATCCTTAATATGAGGAGGAACATAATTCTAAATGGATGAAAAGTGATTATAAAACAAATACGAAGAAAGAGGTAGATGTTTCATCATGCAGCTGGAAGGACGTGAAATTAAAACTTCTTTTTTTTTAAATGAGTAAATAGAATAAGCATGTCCCTTCAATTGGCAGATACCTAATTTCCTTATCCTAATACTCCTCCTGACCTCAAGGGAAATTAGGAAATGCATGGGTGTCTGACTCTTAGTCCATTCACTAGGTAAAGGTAGGTTAGTTATTTGGTACCAAGAGAGCTCAAGATGTTGTTCTAGCATAATTCACAAAATCACATACACACACACACACACACTCGCAAATACAAATAGACATACACTCACATTCACATATACTCACATATTCACATACACTCAAACACACAGGCACACTTACATATACACATTCTCAGACACATACTGACACTCACACAATACACACATACACACACATTTTTAGACACACACATAAACAGATATGCACTCATACACATACACACTCACAGTCAAGCTCACATTCACAGACACACACACACACATACACACACATTCACAAGGTTAACTTTATCAAGCTCCATTTATCTGACAATGCAGGGCAGGAATCGATCCTCATCTGAAGCTAATACAGTGATTAAATGTCCCTTCTTTATATTTTCTTTTATATTGGACTGCTTGTTATCTTGATTCAGTGCCAGTTTGAAACAAAGATAAACAAAGCACTGGGAGCGCTGCAGTGGCACATTACAGCCCATCCATCTTCAAGCTGCATGTTTTTCCCAGTTTAATCAGACTTTAACACCCAATCACCAGGTTTTTAATAGATTGCATTGAATCTCAACACATGAACCATCGTACTGTGGCCTAATGGACTACACGTCATTTTTTGGGAAGAAGTTTAATTTGCAATAATGGGAGTTTTATGTAGGACAATAATAGATGATTCTCACTGAATATGAACAATGGCAGGTAGTACCAATCAGGAATTAAATAATTTAACCCAATTTTAAAAAAAAATATCTTTTGATGTATAGCATCGGAATAATTTCATTGTTGACTTCTTTTTATGCATATACCAACAGTTCAAGAGCAAAGAATGAATGGCTGTTAAAATTGTTTTTAGAGAGGCAGCAAGGTGGTGCAGTGGCTAGATCACTTGTCTTGGATTCAGGAGGACCTGAGTTCAAATATGACCTCAGACATTTAATAATTTCTTAGCTATGTGACATTAGACAAGTTACTTAACGACATTACCTAGTAGAACCTCCCCCCCAAAATATTATTTTTAGAAATTAATCAGTAGAAAATGACAATATAACTTACATTATGATTGGGAAAAGAAGATTTCAGTTTACAGGCCACTTAAACTTAGATGCTATCCAATATTTGAATTGTTTTAGGTTAAAAAAACATTTAAGTTTAGGAAATTATAAATTCCTAGTTAAAGGCAAAAGGAAGATTTCAGTTGATGGCAAAGATCAATATTCTTCTTGCACACTGAATTACTCTTGTTTAAAAAAAATCTTATCCAAGAGAACAATGTACACATTAACAATCACATTGTGAGATGATCAATCTTGACAGAAGCAGCTACTCTCAGTAGTTCAGAGAGCTAGGACAACTGTTTTAGACTGGCTATGGACAATGTTATCCCCCATCCAGAGGAAGGAAAAACAAAGCAAAACCAAAAAACAACTCAAATTAAAAATTATCTCTTATATATCTCTTTAATCTAAATTCCTTATACTGAAAATGACTAATCTGTAAACATGCTGATCAAAAATATATACATACAGTGCTAACCTGACTGTTCATCCCTGAAAGGAAAAGGGTGGGAAGGGTGGAAGGAAATATTGTACCTTAAAAATATACATAAGCATATAGATGAATGTTGAAAAAACTTTCATAGCAGGCATTTATAAAAATAAAATATCAATTAAAAATTATAACTATAAGAAAACTAAAAAAATCTATCCCATAATGGACTCAGTAGATGTTTGTCTTAAAAAATTGATTATTAACACAAAGGCTTCCTTTTACTCCTTGTTTTTATATCTTTCCTTGGTGATACTTTTCCATGTCAAAGATTTTGGTTTCAAGATATAATAAAATCATAGTTAAGAAAATATTAAATATTTTAATAAGAATTAATACACTTTCTATAAAAGGTTAGTAACTCTAAAATGTTACCTAAATAATCATGAAAAGTAGACATGGTATGCATCTGTGTGTGTGTCAAAAAGTCTTAAGAGGAAAAAAAATATATGATTAAAGAAAGATTAATATAGATAGGAAGGTACAAGACAATTTATTATTTGTTGGGCTCCATACACTATGCTAAGCACTTGAGATTAAAAATATAAGTAAATGAGATGTTATCTATCCTCAAGGAGCTTATGTTTTTATTAGAGAAGGCAATGCATAGAGCAAAGCTGGAAGGAGTTGGCTGTGTATGATGCATGGGATAGAGATGCCTAGGAAATGGTTTGGAAATGAGCCTAGGCAAGAGGAGATGACAGATTATCAAAATCAGGGGGTCCAAAGGCAGAGTCCATGAATGTGGATGTGGGAAATGGCACTATGAGATGGAAACAGACAAGAAATGGCCTGTAAGACAAATGAGAATACAATGAATTAGAAACGTCTTTTTTTCCTAAGAACACTTTCTTCTCCTTATCCTAGAGTTCAAAGTTCCATATTAGCTTTGCTTATTTGTTTAAATCATGTCCCCTTGAACTTAGAGAAAACACTGATTCTTTGTAGAAAATGAAGAGACCTTTTGGGACAGAAATTATAAGATTATATAGCAGAGATGAAGTTCAAATAGCAATGTGATGAAGCAATGCTTGGATATATTGAATAAAATGTATGACTGTGGAGGCCAGGACATTTTGTAAATTTGAGGTTAAAGTTATTGCATATTGAAAACCATAATGCTTTTCCCTAAAACATTTTTAAATTATAAGAAACAAAATATTTCATTTTATTTTAATCATTTCATTATTTTTACTTCTAACTTTAGAAAATATTTTACATAATTTATAATTAAGTGAATTTTTAAATGCATTTATTCATAGATGATTCAGGATTAATACATTTTGTGCTCAATATCCATTTAACAAGAATTTTTTTAAGTGCCACCTATGCTAGATAATGGGCATATAAAGACAAAACCAAAACATGCCTTCAAAGGGGTTTACATTCTACCAGGCCAGCAATAACTATAAAAATAAAAGACATAAACATAAATAAAAAAAAATGCATGTGTACATAGATAGGCAGAAAGAAAGATAAAATAACCACATATATATTTGGTTAAGTTACAAGGGAATGCACTAACACAGGAGGGAATCAGTCTCTTAGAGGAATCAGTAATTCACCAAAAGGTGAATGTGAGGAAGAAAAGCATTCCCAATGAGACGGGTTGAAAAGGTGGTAGGTGCTTGGTTTACATAAACTAAAACTGCTAGACCTATATTTATTCATCTGTGATTTTTCCCCTTTTCTTCTGAAATCTTCACAGAGCAATAGGCTATCAATTAATTAATACCAATTGGGGGATATAATAGATAATTTGATCACCATAAGGCACACAGAAATAAACTATTCTCCCTTCCCTCTTTTACTTATTTTTTTAAACTAAGCCTGTAGCCACAATTGTACCAAGTCTTTGCATAGATTCAGGGGTATGCCCTGAAGTTTCTCTCTATATATCCCTGTGTGTTTAAAATTCCATAACATAATAAGATGCTTTGTTCATTTGTTTACTTACAGACTGCTAAAATGCCAAAGGTGAAGATTTAGTTTTGCCAAATTTCACTGAAATTCTAACCCCTCCATGAGATAAAGACCTGAACTTATTAGGAGAAGCATATATAGACAGATGCATTCACCTTGTGTAGATATGAGCCTAAAGCATTCCTATTAATGGCCATTCTGATATTCCAAAGAGGAACAATCTGCTTTAATCCTGTGGACCCAATTTTCTTAAAAGTAGAACTTGTCTTGCCTGGCAAAGTATTTCATCAAAGAAGACTGTCTGGTAAAGAGAGTTCAATAACAGCAGGGGGAGATATTCAACAAATGTTTTTAGGGAGCTTGTCATAAAAACAGCTCAAATGGCCTGGTGGGTGGCCCTAACCTGCACCTCTCTATGTCTCTTCATTGGCTAATAAAAAGCATAAAGCTGATAGCGATCTACTAAAACTTCTTAAAGACACTACACACAGAGACCTGTGAATTGTGATAAATGGAAACCTACAAAAAAAAGATCCCTTAGTCTGAGAAGTACAAGACAGAAATATAGTATCAAATGACCCTGAAGTCCTTGGCCGGGCTAGGCATAGTCAGAAAGCATAACTTAGCATGCTGGTAAACAGTGCTTTTCCCAAAGGTGCCAACATGAAGGGCAAGGGTAGCATTTCTTGAAAGAGGTGCTTTCTTCCCAAGGGGACCAAATCTCTATCTCTTGTTTTTCAGTCCTTCGTCAGCTTATGGGGACACTCTCTGTCTAGCTGTTGTCAGCTAGAGGGCATAAAAGACAGAATTGTAGCCTGATAGGAAAAATAATAGCTAGTATTTGTAGCATATAGTACTATAATCTATAGTACTACATATTGTATAGTATAATAATATTCGCAAAGTATTTTACAAATATTTCATTTTTTCCTAATGATATCACTGGAACTATGATGATATTTATTACCCCTTTTTTATAGATGAGAAAATAGAGGCAGTCTGAGAATAATTAACTTTATCCTAGGTAATACAACTAATATGGTTTTGAAGTTAGATTTGAACTCAGGGCTTTGGGGAATCCAGGTCCTGCAATCTATTTCTTGGACAATGGAATCATACTTCAGACATTCACTAGGCATCATGGATAAGTCACATAAAATCTCTCAGCCTCAGTTTTGTCATTTGTCAAATGTCAAATAATAATATCTAAATCAAAGGGTTGTGAGAATAAAAATGATATACTATATGATAAATTCAACCTTTTAAGGGTTATGTAAATCCTAGTCATTGTTGCCATTTATTTCTTATTTGTTGTTATAGTCCTGTTCTTACCAGGTTCTTCTTGCAGAAACGCTCTCCTGATCTCTGAGAGGACAAAAAACTGACAACTTTCTCTTTCAATACATTATCTAATGTAGGTTTGCCTTCTGTGCTGCCACTCCCTCCAGTTGTTGGCTTGCTAGCTTATTTCTTTGTTTTGCCATAGATGAAAATATCCCTTACTATGTTTCCAAATATAATGGACCTTGAAGTGAACTAAACAATTATTACCTACAAAGATGGTTTAACATGAGGAAAACTGCTTTCCACTACATAATTCCCATAGAAATACATAAATTGAACATAACCTGTAAACCTTATCTTGCTTAAGAAACTCTAAGGCTGCTTAATATAATACCAAACATTTTGATATAAAGGAAAAATTTAGTCATTTGAGTATTTGTAAATAGATAATTCCTTTCCATCAATGTGACTAAATAGTCACATGTTTGAACAAATTTCCACTTTTATCTGGATATTTTGGCATACTGAAGACTCACATTCCCAGATCTGTTGTCTTGATAATCAAAGAACTTTAAATGAATTGAATCCATCAAGCATTTTTAAGAAGCAACTAGTTTCCAGGTATTGCAAAAGGTTAGTTTAATACCCTCTAATAAATATTCTTTAAAACTCAGCATTTTCATGCATGTCTCATATATTTCAAGGAACTGTGTAATACTGCAGAAGCAAAATGTCATTCAAACGTGTTTTTTTTCCTTTTCTTTTCTTTCTTCCCTTGAGCAGAATGAACATTCTGGCATTCTGCTCATACAGACTTGAAGCCAATTCCAGAATACCAACTCCTCTTACACTCTTCTCACCAAGCTGAAATAATATTTTGGCACTTTTCTGGTGAGAAGAAACAGAAACAAAAGAGACAGCAGCCACAAAATCAATACTTGCTTTTTGAAAGTGGATTTCAGAATATGTAATGAAATGATTGCCTGCAGAATCACTGGCTAGGGCAAAGAAAGAATGCCATGCACCCTGAAAGATAAGTTTCCAAACATATGGAGAAGGAATGCAAAAGATTGCATGAATATGCTGCACATGTCATCATTATAGAAGGAAATAATTAAATTCTGGTTAGGTCTTGAAAAATTATCTAGATTTCTACTTTCAGAATCCATAGTTTCACCCGAGATAACATGCTGGAAATGTGTTGAGTCACTGGACAATCTGTGCAAATGCTTTATTGGCATTCTTATAATATCATGAAAAATTGGGGGAGTTCATTGATTTGTTGGATGGAACCTCTTTGTAGGGGATTATGGACGCTCATTGTGATAGGATGGGAATGGATAAATGGATTGAGATCACTAATGCAGGAAGAAGTATTCCCCATCATTAGATCTGTTTGAATCTTTAATAATTTTACCCCAAAGAATTTTTATAAGCATATAATAAAGAATGTTTAAATTTCTAGATTTTTGGTCAATTAGATGATTCCTTAGTAGGTTTTTTGTTTGTTTATTTTCATAAAGACTACTCTCTGAACAAACTCTGCATGGCCTCATTTCAGGCACTCCTTTTGTTTCATTTTCTTTGGAGCATATTCACATTCTAAATGCCCTTTGGTAATTCCCAGAGCTAATTTACCTATAGAAATAGCCAGGGATAAAAACAGCGGAAATGATAGAGGAACACAGTTCATAGGTCTTCCTCTATGTGCTTATTAGCATGCAAATGATTCAATAGAATACTAATTATTTAATAGTAGTAGAGTCAGTCTTCCTTAAGTAAATAATTTCCTGGCCTACCCCTCGAAAAAGCAATATACAAATACTGCAAGAGTACGTTTTTCCCTATTATTTAGAGAGATATTTTTATTACATTGGGATGAAAAAGGTTTTCTCAGCCTTTATCAAGAATGTAGAATGCATTTATTTTGAAAGGAAAGAAGAGAACTCTTAGTCCCTTAGTGAGGAAGGATTGACAATTATATTTGTAGGTATGCAGACACAGTATCAAGGGTTGATCCTTTGGTCACAGAATCAGAAACTAAGAATTTGAATGATCCTCAGTGGCCATCTAGACGAACCAGGTCACAAAAGGAATCCCTACTATAATTTCATATAAACACCACTATAACCAAAGTGATCAGTTTTAGTTATTTTCTTTCTCTTTCCCTTTCCTTCCTTTCCCTCTTTACCTTTTCTCTCCTATTTCTCCTACTTCTTTATCCCTCCCCTTTGACATTAAGCAACTTTCACTTATATTGGTTTTGCTCCATGGGACCAAATAGAAGCATATAATCATTAATTTTTTCAGACAATTTGAAGACAACTATCATGGTTCCCTTATGACTTTTGTCCAAACATCACAAATTTATTCAGTTTATCCTTATATGATATGGAACCCAGGCCCTTCATCACCTCTCTCAGCAGTTTGGGGGGGCACTATGGATTGGGGGCATTATGGATTTTCAATGTCCTTATAAAACTGGTCTCTGGAATCAAAAACAATGTTCCAGGTGAGGCCTGACAACAGGAGAGCAAACAGGGGTCATCATCTCTCTATTCCTAAAACACTTATTTTAAACCAAGATCTCATTATTTCTTTTTTTGCTTCCTTGAGTAAATACATTAGTACATTTTACTTAAAAATATAAATACCAGGGGTGGTTAGGTGGTGCAGTGGATAGGCACTGACCCTGGAGTCAGGAGTACCTGAGTTCAAATCCGACCTCAGACACTTAATAATAATTAGCTAGTTGTGTGGCCTTGGGCAAGCCACTTAGCCCCATTGCCTTGCAAAAACCTAAATTATATATATATATATATATATATATATATACACACACACACACACACACACACACACATATAAACACCAGTCTTAGCTCATAGACAGTATAAATATAGGTAGTGGATCAGATTTGGCCCATAGGCCCTAATGTGCTGACTCCTCAATGGAACATTTATGGAAGAATGTAAGAACTACATAGGATAATATGTTATGGAAGAAAAGGGTGGAATATGTATAATTGTATAATGTATAATGTATAATATATATGTATAATTGAAGAGTTCCTATTCTCTTCAATTCATTTATGTCACTTTATTTTATTTTTTATTTTTTATTTTTAGGTTTTTGCAAGACAAATGGGGTTAAGTAGCTTGCCCAAGGCCACACAGCCAGGTAATTATTGTCTGAGGCTGGATTTGAGCTCAGGTACTCCTGACTCTAGGGCCAGTGCTCTATCCACTGCATCACCTGGTTGCCCCTTGTCACTTTAAATTGAGTCAAATGCTTTCCTTACAACTAATCTTGTGAAGTAGATGATATATTATTAAACCTATTTTTACACATAAGGAAACTGATCCTCTGAGAGGTTAAGAGACTTGAATGAAGAAATACATGAATGCAAAATTAAATGTCTTTTATGTGATGAACACATTATTTTGTGCTGGAAATACAAACAAAAATGTGAGAGTGGAACTTACATTCCAATAAGGGAAGTATGATTAGGGTTTCTGGTCTGGTGAATCACAGGGAGGGTAAATGTAGTCATGGGGCACTAGATTATCTTGTATGCCATTGCTAATAGCATTGCTAATTTGTTTGGGTTACTACTCCCAGAACAAGAGATAGAAAGTAGGAGAAGATGGGGTGAGGCAAAGAATGGCAAGGAAAATGATAAGATGCTCAGATTGGCATACATTTCCTAGTGGGTTATTACTGAGAGGGATATGATGGGTTAACTAGATATAAATATTAGGTGGTTTCTCATTCATTAACTAGTGCATTTGGGACTACCAGACAGATTTCCTAGCAAAGTGGATGATTTCCACTGGGGATCTGGAGACTTAAACTATGGTCTCTTGTAGTCACATCCAGAAACTTAATATTTTAAGTAAGGTGAAGTAGGGGAGCAACAAGGTAGATGGCACCAGGTAGACTTCAGTTTCCTGGTGAATTGTATGTGGATTTCTTGACAGGGCTTACATAGTGATAAATATCTGAGGCCCAATTCAGTCCTGGCCTACCTTTTTTCAGTCTAGAATTTTAATCCTTTAAACCATGTTACCTTCCAAAATGACTGCATAAATGAAATCATAGATTCATTTTAGTACTTGAATATATGTGTATATTTAAGATGTAACTAGGTATAGTAGTTAGACTAACCTGGGAGTCAAGAAGGTGGGAGTTCAAGTTCTGGTCTTGTCACATTAAACTATGATTCACTTGAACTTTTAATGTGCCAAGACCATCCCTAAAACAGTAAATTATAGAACAGGTGTTATCCTATTTTGTGTTCATTTTTCCTGAGAGCAATGGTGACTTAACAGATCTGGACCAAAAATATGTATTTATTTATGTAAACTAAATTGACCTAACAGACTGTTTTTGTGGGTAGTATCTTAAACTCTTAAGGCTGTGATTTAGAAATTTTATATACCTGACTCAATTTCCGATAGCAAATAAGCTAAGTAAAGATTCAGTTTAAAAGCAATTCAGCTCTAAGTCAATGAAAACATTTGTAGCTGGTAACATAAGAGCCCAACCCTTGCATGTGCTATTAGTGATGATCAAATTGATCATAAAAGCTACCTTAGTATAATAGCAATTCTCTAGTCAACCAAATGTGCCCACAATGCATAACTGGAATTTAGAAATTGTTCTCTTTCCTTTGATCTTATCCTAGTGTGGGAATAGTGCTAGGACAAGCAGCTTGTTGAATCTGGTAGTTTTACATAATTCTTCTATGTAGTCAGAGTTGAAGAGACCATAGGAGAGGGGCAGGTCATAGGAATAGTAACAAATAGCATATTAAAGGATCACAGACCTAGACCCAAAAGGGATCCCAGAGATCACTGAGACCAACCACTTTATTTTACAGATGAGGAAACTAGGAATCTGAGATAAGGACTAGAGAAAAGATGTATAACCACAGTTAGTCCCAAACCGGGTGTTCAAGAAAGCAGACAGAATTGAAAGTCTGAGGTGGGGAGTGGGGGGTGGGGGTGGATAAACATACCAGGAAGATCAAAGAAATAGGATTTAAGCTCAACAAAAGTTTGCACAATTTGTCAAATTCAAAGAGCTTAGGCTTCCTGGCCTACTTTTAAGTTGGAGTCACACCCCTTCCCACCCTTGTTTTTCCAGATGAGGGGCAGCATGGAGGTCACCTGCTGTTATTGTCTCCTGAGTGCAAAGCAGCTGTAGCAAGTTGAAAGCAGGCAGAATACCTTTGTATTGATGATTAACATTTAGAATTGGAAGAATTAGAGTGGTGACCACATGGCCTTCTCCTTTAAATCCATTCCTGTGCAAAAGATAGATTGGAATTAAATCCATTCCTGTGCAAAAGATAGATTGGAAAACACTGCATTAGAAGACTTATCCACAGGATCTGTCAATAGACAGTTCATCCAAGTCATGCAGAATGGAACCTACAAGCCTTCTAGTTCCTGGGATCTAGGAGATTATGTTCTTAGCTTCACTTCAAAGGAGATTCATTTTTGCTTTCCCCTACTTCCTTTTTATTTTTTCTCATAGTAATTATGGTCCTAGCAACCAGGAATATCCCCATACCCCCTCCATCCATACCCCCCTACCCATTTCAATCAAAGAATTCTAGGTTATGACTTTCTACTATGGATTCCCACTACAGGGTTTATTTTGTTTTTATTTTTCCTCATACTAGTTGAGCCCCTATGGTATCTGCCTATGTTGGGTGCTCTGGGAAGTAGAAGCAAGTTTTCAGTCTTGCTTTACTAACTCACTTTTGAAGATTTTATCCTGCCTTTGGTTAGTTGTGGTGATTGCTATTGTTGTTAATATTCCTAATTTCAATTGCACTAAGAAAACAAAAAATATATAAATAATTAATTCGATAGGTATTCACTATATTCATTTTTTCAATTTACTACATAAGGAATAAATGGACATTTACTAAACTCATAATATACATTAGAGAAGAATCATGCTAAACTCAGGGGATACAAAGATTAAATACTTCCTTGAAGGCAAATGGTCAGGTATCTTTCTCACTTCTTCCTCTTGTCTTAGAGGAACCAGATGATTCACCTCTTTAAGGGAAATTTAAACCAAAAAAAAAAAGAAAGAAAAAGATAAAAGGGGGCAACTAGGTGGTACAGTGAATAGAGCACTGACCCTGGAGTCAGGAGGATCTGAGTTCAAATCCAGTCTCAGACACTTGATAGTTACTTAACTTGGGCAAGTCACTTAACCATTGCTTTGCAAAAAACAAAAAAAAACAAAAGAAATTTTTGATTACCCAGGTAAAAGTATACCCACTTCCCCAAATACTGTATATATTTTCTCTATATATATCCTGTATCTGCTTAATTGTGAACAAATTGTACCCTCCAGGTAGAATGTAAACTCCTTGTTCTATATTTGGGTCTACATTAATATGTGCTTCATTAGTTAATTAATAATTGATTAGGTGAAAGCTAAAAGACATGAAGGCAAATAACTAGAAAAGGCAAAGAATCTCAGAAAAAATTAAGAAGTACTTTTGGCTGATGAAATCATCACTTTATGGATTGTGATAACACTCTTGTTTGGGTCTTGTACAAAAGATGAAACCTTGTACACAAAGTAATTGTATAAAGGTACAACTTATCTTTGATAGGTAAGATTGGGCTTGGGGTGAGGGTGGCCTTTTATACATGAGTAGTAAAATGAACAAAGGTATAGATATGGGGAAGGGTAAGTCAAAGAACTTTAAATAGTCCAATTTAGTGGAAGACATGCTGTTCAATGAAGTAGGATGAGATAGATATAAGTGGAAAGGTTGTTGGAACCAGATTCAGAAAGTCTTCAATATCTGAATAAAAAGATTTAAACTTTAAAATATTAGGTGGGACAAAAGTTGTCGTTCTTTTATTTTTCTCCAACTTGTGCAACCGTTTGTAATCTACATGGTACAAGATCAGGAAGGAAAATTGAGCATCAATTTTAAATGATACTTTATGTCTTTATTTTCTGAACTTCTTTTTTCTTTTTCTCCAATCACCTTATTACTCTCCAGATACCTCTCCCTGAGGCTTTGCATGCATAGCTAGTGACTGCCTGCCTGAATCACTATTTCATGAAGGGACCCAGTCATGTTTCACTTCATTCACACTCACATGTTCCAGACTTATCCTCCTTGACAGTTGCTTCACCCTTCCCCTTCTGATTTTGCAATATATGTGTGTGGATTTTCCTCATTCTAAGAACCTTGAAAGTAGGTTTGAACTTGCTTTGTATATCTAGCTTTGTATCTCCAGCACTTAAACAGAGTGTTTGTCATACCATACATATTTAATAAATAATATTTTGTTCTCCATCTCTTTTCTCTTCCTCTTTTTTATATAATCATCATCTACATCATCATATCATCATCATTATCATCATTATCAACAACAACAACAATAAATTTTCTCTTAAAAGAATTAGGAGCCTAAAGGTATTTACTTCAGTTGGGGGAAATTATGAGAGCATAGATTTTCTTTTTCTTCTTTTAAAATTTATTTATTTTCATTCATATATATATATGTATATTTTTAAGTTACGAAACTTCCTTCTATCCTCCTTTCCCACCCTCCTCCCCTCAGCCATAAACAGTCAGGTTAGCATTGTACATACGTATTTTGATAAACATGCTGACAGATTAGTTATTTTTTTGTAAAAAGAATTAGGATTAAGGGCAAGAGATACAGAAGAGATAATTTTTATGAAGTGTTCAGATTCTGAAAGGTGATTTAGTGTGTGTGTGTGTTTTGTTTTGTTTTTCTTCTCTGGATAGGGATAATATTGTCCATAGCTAATTTAATAGGTTTATCCTAGCTCTCTGAACTGCTGAGAGGAGCTCCTTCCATCAAGGTTGTTCATCTCACAATGTTGATATTGATGTGTACATTGTTCTCTTGGTTCTACTCCCTTCACTCAGCATCAGATCCTGTAAGTCATTCCATGCTTCTCTAAAGTCCAAATATTTATGGTTTCTTATAGAATAATAATATTCCATGGTATTCATGTACCATGACTTGTTTAGCCATTCCCTAATTAATGGGCATCCCCTCAATTTCCGACTCTTTGCCACTACAAAAAAGAGCTGTTATGAATATTTTGAAACATGTAGAACTTTTCCCTTTTTTTATAATTTCTTCTGTATATAGACCTAGATTTGGAATTGCCAGATCAAAGGGTATGAACAGCTATATTGCTCTTTCAGCATAGTTCCATTTTGCTCTCCAGAAAGGTTGGATCCATTCACAACTCCCTAATATAGATTTTCAAAAAATAATTCAGGTGGAGTTGAAGAAAAATAATACAATGGACAGATAGAACACATTCCACTTTCACTTATCAACAGAGTAATATTATGCTAAAGTCATTGAATTCCATGCTTATTAGCACATGGGTGATTGAGAAGAATGATAGATCTTACAAATAAGAGAAAATTACTGATCCTAACAGAAACTCTTCCAAGATGGCAAAGGGTCTTGAAGATGGCATCTGAGTTGGAGATTATAACAGATTCAGTGCGAAATTGAAAAGGTTATAGATAGATGGATAGATAGATAAAGACATAGACATAGACATAGATAACATTTATGATTTGTATTCACTCCCTCTTACTTTTGGAGATGTACATTTAAGTGGGAGGTTGAGATCAAAGTTTACTGGGGGGAATTTTCCATTTTTTTCTTTATTAAAGGGATATTTCATTAAATGACTTTTTTGAACCGATTGCATTTTCTAGTTGATTATTAAATACATTAATAAATAGTGATTTGAAAAGAATTTTAACCCAAAAAAGTATACAGAATTTGAATAATCTTTTTTTTTTTTTTTTTGGCAAGACAATGAGATTAAGTAGCTTGCCCAGGATCACACAGCTAGGCAATTATTAAGTGTCTGGGGCCAAATTTGAACTCAGGTCCTCCTGACTTCAGGGGCAATACTCTATCCACTGGGCCATCCAGTTGCCCCAGATTTGTGTAATCTCTTAGGAATGGTAGAAAAGGATCATGGATGCTTGAACCTCATTAGCGACAATACTGCCACTGTGAAAACTTTTACTTAGCAATTGAGAGTCATTGAAGTTTTATTTTTTTAATTAAATAAGATACATTATTCAAGCTGTATATTTAAAAAGCAGATAAGTAGGGGCAGCTAGGTGGTATAGTGGATAAAGCACTGGCCTTGGAGTCAGGAGGACCTGGGTTCAAATCTGGCCTCAGACACTTAATAATTACCTAGCTGTGTGGCCTTGGGGAAGCCACTTAACCCCGTTTGCCTTGCAAAAACCTAAAAAAAAGAAAAAAAGAAAAAAAAAGAAAAACAGATAAGTAAATTTGTAAGTAATAAGTCAATAAATTAAGTAAAAAAAATAAACATATATTAAACACTAAGCATAGGCATTGAAACACCAAAAATGTAAAAATATATACTCAGAAACTAACTTTCTAATTTTGATTTTGTTGAATACTATTGACATCAGACAATTAGCATTTGTCTAATCAGTAAAATCAAGGAATTAAGCAGAATATTGTTATTTCTAAAGCAATAAACACGTGCCTGATCTATAAAAGGTGCTTGATAAATATTTGTTCTCTCCCCTTCTCATCCTTCCCCTTTATTTTTAGGTTTTTTTTTTTTGCAAGGCAAACAGGGTTAAGTGGTTTGCCCAAAGCCACACAGCTAGATAATTATTAAGTGTCTCAGACCGGATTTGAAACCAGGTACTCCTGACTCCAAGGCCGCTGCTTTATCCATTACGCCACCTAGCCACCCCGCCTTTTTTATTTTTAGGGTCTTTTTTCCTTCCCTTATTTTTTATCATGTTTTAGTTTCCTCTCCCAACCTTCCTTTCTTTCTGTCCTTTCTTCCTCCATTCCCTCCTTTTTTCTCCCTTCCTTCCTTCCTTCCTTCCTATCTTTCTCCCTTTCTTTTCCCCTTCTTTCCTTCCTTTTTTCCTTCCTTGTATCTTTATTTCCTTCCCAGTTTTCTTTTTCTTCTTTGTGCTAAATAGGCATAGTCTAATTTGCAGACTGCAAGCCCATTCTGTGTGTGTGTGTGTATGTGTATGTGTAATTTGTGCAGAATAATAGACTAGTAAAAATCTTGGTTTCCATGATAAAAATAGAAATACATCCTTTGTTACAGCATTTTCCATTCTAACAAATGACAATTTTCTATTATTTTAGTTCTGAAATAATGATTGACGCATAGATGCTTATTATAACAATGAAAAGTCCTCCATGCAACCTTACAATACCAGAGTGGGCTCCAGAAGCTTAGGCAAATATTGGGGAGAAAGTATAGAATGATATTCTGATCATTTACCATACTGCTCCCCCTTCCAGTTTATATACAAATAAGAAACAAATTGTTTCTCTATTACAATTCTCAAGTACTTATGAATTTAGGTATCATTATTAGAGTCTATTTCTTGAACCCAGAGATGAGAGGGATGGATATGCACAGAATATCACTAGGTTTTTTTTTTTTAGGTCTGGGGTTGACTCCTGAGATCTCCAACCCTGGAAAGGCTTGGTCTTTTCAGGTGATAATCAAGTTTGGCATTCAACTAATACTCAAGTAAGATCTTAATATTTGCTGATGAAAAAATAACTTACTTGGAAAGAGGGGTTAGGTTATTGTTCCTACCATTGTGGTATACTGGGTAGGGTTTTGGAGTTAAAATCAACTTATTCAACATACATACATTATATATATATATATATATATATATATATATATATATATATATATATATATATATATATAAATATCATAATGACCTGGGATCAAACCCTACCTCTAACACTTAATAAGTATGGACTTTTCAGAGTTGCTTAAACTTTCTGGGGCTCAGAGTTTCATTCTGAGTTTTTTGTTTGTGACTGTTTTTGTTTTAGCCTATAAAACAAAAGGAGTGCATTGGGTGATAGCTATGGTTCCCCAGATTGGACATCTGATTCCTATACTCTCTTTTTCTTTATTACTCATTGATATAAATGAATGACTTCTGAGGATACTTGTACTTTTAACTAGGATAACAGCCTTCCATGAATCTTAAAATATATTTGTTAAATTCTTTGGGGGCAATTTTGGACCCCAATAATCTAAGTAGTAGAAGAAATTGGACTCTTGAAATTTCACCATATAGAAAGTTAACTACTCTGCCCATGTACTGGGGCTAACCCTGAACATGGAAAGAGCTATCTAGTAATTATGATGAGTTGGAGACAGTTTCTTCTACTAGAATCCCTTTCATTTATCCTTCTATGTTCAGGCTCCTTAAATTTTTTTAGACAGCTTTATGATATTAGACAAAAAAGTAGGAATTTATAAGATCATAGAGTTAAAAAAGAGGAGATATATAAGAGTTAACTAAGCCAAATTCCTTATTTTCCAATAAGGAAAATAAAAACAAAGAACAACAGGTCTATAGAGTCCATAATATGTCTGAGATTATCTATGTAGTTACTAGCAAAGATGATCTTAGAACACAACCTAGGTAAATCACCATAAAGTAGAAAAGTTTTTTTTAGATTTGAACTCAGCACCTCTGACTCCAAATCAAGAATTCTTTCTGCCATGCTATTCTGCTTCTGCACTTTCATTTAAAGTTTGGAATCATGAAACTACTGAACAAAGACCCGTGTCCCTGACAATTACTAAGGAAGTGAAATTAAAAATATCCAGATGAATTATTCAATTTTTCTTTGAAAATGAGTTAAAATTGAATTAAGGAAGAAGTCATTTAAGAAAAAGGGGGAAAATGTTTCTGTTTCCTCAATGAGTTCACAAATGCATTATGAGAAAGGGATCAACAGTGTGAAGTACAAAGATCAGGGAGAAAAATGGCCAGTTTTCAACCATACAGCAGGGCCTTGGATATGTCTAGAAAGAGTATTGCTGCTGATGAGACCTCCTGTGGATTCTAAAACTGTGACAAGCTGTGGTTTACACAATAGAATGTGGATATAATATCATGCCAGAAATTCTGAAGGAGTTCCTGCAAATATTTCATTGATATATGATTAAATTATCTCAGAAATATTTGGTCAGATACCTCTTCTTTGTGTTTGAGTCTTTCTGTATATGTTTGTGTGTGTGTTGTTTTTACTAATAGCTAAAGAACCAATCTATTTTTCTTTTGATAGGAAACCATTAATTGAAATGCTAATAATAGAATAATAAGATTAAAGTTTTCAATTCCTAAAAGTAGAAAAAGCAAATCAAATATAAGTAATGCACAACTGGAAACGAGCTTTTCTCTTAGTTCATATTAAGATCTATATGCATGGTTAGTTTAATTAACATTAGTCTTCACTGTACAAGATTTTGCTTCTTGAGCAAAAATAGTTGTCTAAGTAGTTTCATGAAATTCTGAATATACTATTAGACAAAGATAAATATTAGAAATGCAGCCCTCCATTTGACATAGGGAATAAATAACAATTATAAATAATTGTTTATAAGAAGAGTCATCATAAGGACTGAAATATATAGCTTGTTATTTTTATAGTTGTAATGCTTTTGAACTGTAATACAAAAAATGTGTTCCAACCTTCACCTTTCAATGTAACTAATTTTTATCCATTTCTTTGCTATCAGTTAGTGGGTATTGGCTTCATCTATAGCTCTTCTATTGTATGTCAACTCTAATGTTCAAACAATGATGATAAATTAAATTGATATACACTGACAGAAGTCACATATAATTCTTATAACAAAACAAACCATGCACATTAAATTATATCATAAATTGAAGAACTTTTCAACTTCTCTAAGAGTAAGAGTAAAACATTGTAAGGTGATTGAAGAACTACTTGTGAAATCACTATGTATACAATGGTTAATACTCATTATAAGTTTTCTATCTACATATGCATTTGGGGGAAAAATGAAACTGTTAATATAATGGTTTTCAATGAAAGGGACTATTCACTATTCCTAGTTTACCAGTCACCAATTTTCTCCTTCAATTCCCCTCTGAATTTTCGTTCCCTGAATTTGAGAGACAATGCCTTATAGCTATCTCTTCCTCTTTACCATCATTCACTTTTTTTCTATATTCCATCCTGCTTTTCCATTCTACAGTAACTTCTGTAACCTCCTTTCTGTACTTAATTAATTCCTTTTTATCCTGAACTCTTTTTTTGTGTTTCTAAGTAATATAATAGCCATGGTAGCCTATGTTCTTTTGGGGCATAAATTTGAGCTAATGTACCCCAAGAGGGCATTTAAAAACTGGTATTTGGTAAAATCAAGGGGGGAAAGTGAGTATTCTGCCCTTAGGGAAGATTTGGTTTCCATAGAAAGGAATTATGAAGCAGTGAATACAAATTATGTTGAGGATGAAGATGATCCTGAGGAATTCAAGAGAAGTCCCAGAAACCAAATTCATTTGGCCTATTCATCCTTTATACCTCCTTAATCAATCAATAAACATTTATTAAGTGGGTATGTCAGGACCTAGGATAGCCACTAGGGATTCCTATACAAAAAGAAAAAAAAGAGATTGAGGAATTTACATTACAGGAATTTACAAATAACACAGAAAGGCTACATAAGGAAAGTAAGGGTAAGAAAAGGATCAATAAAGGTCACATGTGGTTAACATTTATGCCAATTTATTTTCTCCCTGTACTTCTCATCTATTTACCCCTGCAATGTTGTCCATTCCAATGCCCACTCTCCACTCTCCTCCCCCAAACATGAGGACTGAATGTGAAGAAAGAAGGTAGAGCCCCGCTATTATCACTCAACATTGTTGCCTTTGAAGGTTGGTCATATCATTCTGATGTAGGTCTAGAATTAGATGATCTTACCAAGATATTAGGACAAGATCCAATAATCAAGCTGTTCAACACCTGAGCTTAGTCAGTAATTCTTTGTGTTCACCCTCTGGATGATCTCCGCCACAGCAACATCCCAGAATTGTTTCATATAATTATTGTATTGTAATTATTGACCAGCACCAGGTGTTCTCTCAGAAAAGTGCCTGCTTTATCCATGTTCTGGTTATAAAACCCTACTGTGATTCAAATTTATTACATTGTTGCCATCATTCCTCATTGTCAGGGCTACAATTCATTGTGAAGCATTGGTAGAGGCATTGAGATTTGACCACACTAATCTGCCTTCCTGCTTGCAAGTCATTTCCTTCACTTTGAAATCAAACTTCTGTTTGATTCCTAATTTTTCTATTTCTAGCCTGCTTTGCTTGGTTCCACAAGTTAGAGATCAGTTCAGGCTAGGTATGTATGTATCCTACAATAGTACGTAGGGTGCTGAATTGTAGCCAGGATGACTTGAATTCAAATACCACTTCTATTATTTACTTATGTTATTTACTGTTACTTATTTATGACAGGTCAAATCACTTATTTATCACCTATCTCAACTGACTTTCTTAGATTTATCTACTAAATCATAGATGATTTACAATCTCTGATTTTATGAAGAGTTTGCATATGATACTATGCATATGTTAGTTGAAAAATAATTGCTCCTCTCGTTCACATTTAAAAAACATTTTCATTTAAAATACACGGAAATAGAGTGTTTGAGGGAATTGACAAGAGTCACACAGTTAATAAGAGTGTAATACCTTTGGGTCTCTTCATGAAACTATTTCAAGTAGGAAATTCACTCACAACCTCAACTTTTGAATATTCATTAATATATTTGCTTTTATTAGTTCAATCAGAGGATACAATAAATTGAAACAAAAAAAATTAAGTTTTTTGCTGGGTAGCTCTGGGTTTTTTGCTGGGTATCTCAGCTCCTGCTGATTTCTGTTGCCATTTGTTGGTCTGAATCTAAGAAACTACCTCTTCATGAAGTTCCTGTGATCTCAGTTCTGAAAATCTCATAATCTTAAAATATTTCATCTCTATTGAGATGTAGTCTAGCCAGGTCATCCATCCAACCATGTAGAATTGTCTATGAATATTTAATTTTGTCTTTTCAAGTTATTTTCTTCTACTGCTGCTCAAGGATCTCTCAGTCTAAAACATCTATTTGACTTAACATGAAAAGATATTTTTCTATTTCATTCTGCTCTCATGATGCCAATAATTTTCTATTCAAATCAAAGGGGATTAATGAAAATGTCCCAAATTGACTGAATTTTTCCCTACATTCCATAGCCAAAAAATAATTGTATTTTTCTGGACCTAAAAGGCTCTGTCTATATCAACCAGTTCCACAATTTCTAATATAATTAGCTGATCATCAAACTATATATATATATATATATATATATATATATATATATATATGTATAGTATATCATAAACTGCAGTAAACTATTATAATTAGATTAACTGGATGATCATCCATATGAATATGTATAAACAATGACATAATTTTCAGTAATCCTTAATGGACTCCAGTTTCAGAACAGTTTCTAGATATATGAAAGTTATTTTAAGTGATTTTCGTATTCATAAAGTTCTTTATTTAATCTAATAATGTCAACTAAATTTATGGAATTTTAATCTCTTCAGTCACCCAGTTTATTATTGAGAGAATAAAATAATGCGGAGATAGTTATCCTGTCCTCAGCTTCAACATGTTTCATGAGGAAGTATTGAATAATAATAGCTAGAATTTTATATATTACTTGGAGATTTGCAAAGCACTTTACAAATATTACCATATTTTATCCTTACAATAATCCTGGGAGGTAGGAACTATATTATCCTGATTTTAGCAATGAAGGAAATTAAACAGACTGAAATTGTTACCTACTGAATAAGAAATAGCATCACTACCATCACACAGAGACCAAGTTTTAAATGAAGTCTTCCTAGCTCCAGGTATAGTACTATATCTATTGCAGTCACCTAGTTACCTTTACTTCAAGCTTAAAATTACATATACTAGATAATCCTAAAATTCAATAGGGTAGTGATAGGAGATTTAACAGAAAAACTTTGAATTCAGTCTTCATCACTCTAATACCAGTGTTAGACTTGACCATGACCATCAATCAAAATAGAATTCTCTCCTCTGATTCTAAGTTCCTAAGACTAAAAAAGCCAGGTAAAGTAAGCAAAGGAATGTAATTTTGTGACTGTGTGAAGGTTATTTTTTATCCTTAAAATTCTCTAGCTAAATTATCATCTCTTGTCTTTGGGCATGTTGTGCATTTCTTTTAGAGGTTTTACCCAAGTAAAGAATTTGATAATATATTCTTTATATATTTCACTTTGATTCTATCATATTTTGAGAAATGAGCTCTCTGTCTGCCCCTTCCCATTTCAACCTTCTTGCTAATGCTGAATTAAAACTATAACAAAAACATCACAAAATGTACTGCTACAAAACAAAACCAAATACACACATATATGAACACAATCACCACAGTTGACTAGTAACTTTATACTATACTGAATGTGTATTCTACAATAAAAATTAAGTTTAAAAGCTGCCCCCTACTTGGAAGTTTTTGACAATAACAAAAACAAAACAAACCCCCCCCCCAAAAAAAAAAGCATGTTCAGAATAAAGACTTGATGTAATGAGAATTTTTGAGTCTTGATCAATTAACTTCAGCTGTCCAAGATTGGACTGATGAAATAATAATGATAAAGGAAGATCAGGGCTAGTTCCCCCTAGGTGAGAGGTTGTCAAACTAACTAAAAACCTGACCTACAGGATGTGAAATTTTACTTAAAGATATAAAAGCTAAGAAACCAGAAGACTCTCACCTGTCCTTGATTCCTTGGTGATATGTAAATCTACTTTAATCAGCCTTTTGGTTAATCCTCTGAATGTTGTTTAATTTGAAGTCTGACTTAGTTTACCTATAAAGTTTTTTTTATGAGTTTATAACTCTGATTATAACTCAGTTCAACCTTTATGACATTGAAGGAAGTATGGGATTTTGAACATTCCTTCTCTTTAATTTTTATGGCTAAAGAGGAATGTAATGTATTGAAACATACAAAAAATATTTCTCTGTCACTGATTTAATTTTGTTTATAAGAGGGCTTGTTAGAATTCTAATGGGAATTTAGGTTTTCTCTGGGTTCTGAAACTATACATGGGCATAATAATCAAACCTAGGTTTTTTTTTACCTCTATAATTTTTGCCCTGTGGTAAATATATTTTAGTAGCAGTTACCTACTACATAAACTCAGAGAGGAGATATTTATCATATAACATTGGCATGATTAAGTGTTAACATTATAACTCTGATTAGAGGGAATAATAATTGGAATAGAATGTCTTAAAAATCTCAAGAAGGTACATTAAAAAATAGAAAATAACAAAATGTAGTCAGTAAATAATCTTTCTCTTACAATTTCATGGTCAGTATTATCTATTATTAAATAAAAGATTCAACAGAACTCTATTCTATAAAACTTCACTTTGAAAAAGACATATAATTCCCTGACTCAATACCTTTTATGGGTTCTTTATCTCAAAAGAAATAATGTATAAAGTGTTTTGCAAATCTCAAAGCATCATATAAATGCTATTTATTATAAAGGCAGTTAGTTGGTATGGTGAATTAGATAGATAGAGAGAGAGAGAGAGAGAGTCAAGAAGACTTGAATTCAAAACTTTGCTAAGATTTTTCTAATTTCCATTGACTCGGTCACTTAAAAATATCTCAGAATCTCAGAATGATCTTAGAATAATTTTTCTCATCTGTAATATCAGAATGATAATAGCATCCACTATTCATAATTGCTATGGGGAATCAGAAAAGATAATATATCTTTACATGAAGTTAGCTATTATTACATATCTTCTTAACCTTCTGTCACATGACTATTGTCACTATTCAGCTACCTACTGCTAAATTTTCTTCCTTTAGACTCTTAAATTATTGCTATACTTTAATCTCAAATATATTTAACTCTTCTGTCTGGAATATTTCTCTAACAGTTCCTTATCTATACTTAATGTTTTTCTGGTTCCCAATTTTCTTCATATTCCCTCTTATAAAGGATACTTATTATATTGCCTTGCCTTCCTTATCTTATCTTGTCTTTCCTTCTTTACCCTTCCCTTCCCTCTCTCTATAAAAACAAATATAGTTATTCTGACTCCATAGAGAACATGAAAATCTCTAATCTTTACTACATCTCATAATAAAATATATGTAACAGTTACTATATAAAAGACTTCATGGTAAGCAAAATGATTGCTTTATGCAATCCTTGAGTTGTTGATATTATCATTCTAGTTTTATATTGAAGCATAATATCTTAATTATATTCAAATATACCAATTATATTCAAAGAGACCTATGATTTCATTAAGGTGGATGTTCCCTCCAACAATAAATACCACAACCCATTCATACTTATCTTGTGCAACCTTTTTTTCGTGTCCTCTATAGATTCTCCATTGGATATGCCACTAATTTCAGTTAATTTAGTAATTTATCCTCAATTTCACTTACTATTCCTTTCATTCCCTATGGAAATTTAAATGAGTGGAGTCCCTGTTTTATAATCACTGTGATCAATTCCAAATTTAGTTCTGTGACTGTCACAATAATTAGAAAAATCTTAGCAAAGATTTGAATTCAAGCATCACAATCAAATGGAGAATATTATGTCTGGCAAGAAATTGTATGCCATTTTTCAACTTTTAAAGCTGGAAGGAAATTTAGAGATCCTCTAGCCTAGCTTCCTGATTATAACAACTGAGGAAATTGAGATTCATAAATGCATAGTGATTTAGTTCAAGTCACAGAGGTTTTCACAGAACTGAGAGTACATTCAAGCTTAGCTGATTCTTAGAATAGTATTCTCTGCATACCATACAGTTAGGTATAGAGAACTCAAATTGCTCTACTGACATGACTACTTATGAAGAGTAATTTTTTCCAGTGAAGGATATAGAATGGAAGCCAAAAATTTCCTTTCTCTTGTCTTAGTGCCTTCAAGATGAGGCCAAAAACAAACAAACAAAAAAACTTGAAATGTCTTGTTTTGAACTGAACTTGTCCCTGAGATTTAGCAAGAGACATATGGGAACCAGATTGCTCCTGTCAAAAGTCACTATTGAGAATTCATGAGAGTGGGAGGATATATTAGTGTTTTTGACTGTCAATGTTTGCTTTGTGACCTTCCCATTAACAGATATGTGTGCCCATACTTACTGATTTGTTCATCCATCTCTCTAATGGCTCTGCCTCTGTGGTAGTTTTGAAGTACCAGTCATTCACTGTCAGAGGGGGATTACATTTTCTTCATGACATGGCCTTCATTTCAGCTGCATTTGGGTTAGGAGATTTCTGCATTAAGGTGAATTTCTCAGTTTGAAATTTTCTATAGCATTTGATCCTATTGCAAATTTGAAATTCAAAAATATAGATCCTTACCCCACCCCACTTTGGAGCAGGAGTGTTTATATAGATAGATAATTTTTGAGCTAAAAATAAGGTTTTCTATTTATACTATTATGACAGAAAGATTTCATCCTGAGTGACAGATTATTAAATTTTGAAATATTTGTGAATCTATATTTTCAATCAATATTCACTTATATTTTGTTAGCATCAGAGATTAAAAAGGAATAAGTCTTTTCATAGCATAGAATGTTTTAATAGAGCTGTTGTAAAAGTTAAGATGACTTTGAACCCTTTCTCCTTCATTTGACCTATGCCCCATCATTTCCTCATTCCAATTAAATGTACCTTGGAGTCTCGCTGATTTCTTATGCTCTCTTCTGAGCAGTTTTTTCATATTAAACCTCATACTCACACATCTCATTTTGCATATAATTAATTATTTCCTTCATCTTATTAATGATCCTGCCTATTGGTAATCTTCAGTAACATCTATTTTTGAGCCACTCCAAAATTATTAAATTATTATGCCTTCAAATCTGATCGATGAGATGTGTAACTTCTGAAAACATATCAACACTATCTGGTTTTTAGTGTTGGTTCATAGGAAGCTGACAGAAGGGAGATTTTCCATGAACAAAACAACAAGGCACAATTGACAGGTTTTTAGTGTCTAGATAGCCTTTGTAATGTTTGCTTATAAAACCAAAATTTGGATAAAACTAACAGTATGGAAGAACAATTAGTAAATCTCTAAGTCATGTGTCTTTCTTATTAGTACAAGTTTTTAAAAATATTCATTTGTAAAAGTTATTAACCTTTAGAAATTGGGAAAAAAATCACAAACCTCTTAGTTTCACAAAGTTCATTAGATATTTTTCTGTGGAAAATCAGATGGAGAAAGTGAAAAAAGTGACAATGATATAAGAATATATAAAAAAAAGCATATTATGTACTAATTTTTCACCTCTTTCGTTATCGATGTTACTTCATTTGACTTTTGGTTCCTTTAGGTGGCATAATAAAATAACACAACTTAAAACAATCAATGAGAAAATAATAACATTATCATTTGAGGAAAATATTGGTTCTGAAGTCTCAGGACCAAATCAGAAACAGAATTTCTGAGATGGAAGACTTTAGAGGCTATTAATGTATTTTATCTATTCACAAAAAGAATCATTTCTAATGTCATACTTGATGAGTCATCATACAGTGTATGATGGAAAAGAAACTCGGTACCTTATCAGGCAGCCCATTTCACTTCTAGGCATTCAACCTAACTCTAAATCTTATTTTCTGAGACAAAATTCCTCCTCAATACAATCCCTCCTCAATAAAATGGTGATTCTATGTGATGAGAGCTATCACACACTTCCTGAATCTTCTCTGCCCTAGGTTACACAACACCAGATCTTTCACTGGATCTTCATATACTATAGATTCAAGTCTCATTAGTATCCTATTCTCAGTATTTCCAGTTGATTCTCTGAACTTAACATAATATCCAGATGAGGTCTGATGAGGGCAGTAAACAGTACAACTGTTACCTCCATATTCCCAGAAGTCATACCTCTCAATGTAGTATAAGTTTTTGATTCCTGAAACACATTTGTCATCCATATTGAACTTGAGTCCATTAAAAGTCTTAGATATTTCTTTTCTTTCCTTTATCTTTATTTTAAATAGCAACTGTTGTCTAATTACACCTCACAATCCAGAGTCTGTAAAGGTGATGTTTTTTCTAATTTCATGTAAAAAATATACATTTTCCATAATAAATTTTATCTTCTATTCAATCCAATTCTCTAGTCTTTCAATAACCTTGATTCTATCATTCATTATGTTTGTTAAATTAGTCTGAAGGAAGGCCAGTATCATTTATTTAACCTTGTGTTTAATGCTTTTCCTCATCTCTGTGGGCTTCAGTTATTTCATTAGTAAAATGAATGGGTTTCAGTAAATGAGTGGAGTGTAAACTGGCTTCTAGTGATAATCCTCATTCTAAATTATATGATATAAAATGGATCTTTAAATTTTGTTTGCCTAATTTTTTAAAAATTTCATTGTACTGACATCTTATATATGCAACTTCTAGTTATTAATACTGTTAATTGAAAATATGCATGTGATTATCAAGGGGAAAGAATTATTCAACCCTAAATATATCTTCTTTGAATCTTGTAAGAAATTGGAGAGCTAATAAAGCTTCATTAGATTGAATGTTAACATCACAGTTGAAAAGTGAACTATCTTATATACCTTTAATTTTTTTAAATTTTAACTTGGCTTACAGGTCAATAGAAAATAGAAGAAAATTTTCTCATTGAATTAACTGGATGCTATTATGAATTATGAAATTCTCTCATTGTTCTTTGTTGGTAAACAGAACCTATTTTTGTAGTAGTTAATAGTGGTAATTTCCCCTTCTCTACCATCAAGTAGAATTGGATTTTGGGAAAGCAGAAAGAAATCTCAGAATCTTAAAACTTCTAATCTTGGGTTTGCAGTGCAATTATTTTGAGCTCCATTATTAGAACCCATACAAAAAGAAACAGTGTTTGTTTGTTTTTTTACGAATTCAATTATGTTACATTCTTAGTTCTAAAAGTATTCTTGAAATAGTACATGATGGGCAACTGCCCTTGGGAGTCACCTACACCAATCTTTTAGATGTCTTATATTTAAGTCTATCTTCTTTGGGCTTAGTTTCCTCAAATGAGAAAAAGAAAGAGTCTTGGACTAGATGGTATCTCTTTTCCTCCTAAAATTTTGCAATATTATACCATAAAATATTTTAATTACTAAAGTGTTTTACATTGGCCCAGGATTGAGAGGTATGCTATCCATAGAGAGGAAGTGACTATTTTCATATTCTGTCACTGATCAAACCATAAGGACAAAATATATAAGATTGGAAAGAACCTGTGAGTTTCCCAAATCAAAATAAGGTTAAAATAGGTAGAGGATTTAGACATAAAGATAGGTAGATAAATAAATTAAATACTCTATCAGATCTATTGAAAGGGGATAAATTTATGACCAAATAAGAATTAGAGAACATTATAAACTGTAAAATGAATGATTTTGACTATATTAAATTAAAAAGGTTTTGCACTAATAAAATCAATGGTGCCAAAATTAGAAAGAGGGCAGAAAGCTATAGAACATGGCCCTGGAGTCAGGAGTACCTGAGTTCAAATCTGACCTCAGACACTTATTATTGTGTAGCCTTGGGCAAGCCACTTAACCCCATTTGCCTTGCAAAATAAGGGGGGGGGGCAGAAAGCTGGGAAACAATCTTCACAACTAGGAGTTCTAATAAAGGTCTCATTTCTAAAATGTATAAAATCATAAGTCATTCCCCAACTGATAAATGGTTAAAGGATAAGAACAGCTTTCACATGAAGAAATTGAAGTTATACATACTCATATGGAAAAAATGCTCCAAATCATTACTGATTAGATAAGTGAATATTAAAACAACAGTAAGGTATCTCACACCTATCTGATTGAACAAGATGGAAAAAAAAAGGGAAAATGATCAACGTTGGAGAAGTTGTGGGAGGATTGAGGCATTGATGCATTAATGGTGGAATTGTGAATGGATCCAACCTTTCTGGAGAGCAATGCCCAAAGAGCAATAAAACTTTATACCCAGCAATTCCAATTCTAGGTCTATATTCAGAAAAAATTATTTTTAAAAAGGGAAAAGTCCTATGTGTTCTTAAATATTCATGGCAGCCCTTTTTGTCATGGTAAAGAATTGGAAATTGAGGGGTTGCCCATCAACTGGGGAATGGCTAAACAAGTAATGGTCCATGAATACTAATGGAATGCTATTGTTCTATAAGAAACCATAAATGGTCATACTCTAGAGAAGCCTGGAATGACTTCAGGGATCTGATGCTTAGAGAAGGGAGTAGATCCAAAAGACCAATGTACACATCAACAACATTGTGAGATAAACAAACTTGATGGAAGCAACTCTTCTCAGCAATTCAGAGAGCTAGGACAATTGTATTAAAACTGTAGACTATGTTATCCCCAACCAGAGGAAGAAAAAGAAAACAAACCAAAACACACACACACAAACACACACACACACACACACACACACACACAATCCAGAATCTGATGAACCTTATAGAAATTTTCTCTTCTATACCTCTTTCCCTTAATCCTAAATTCTCATACTGAAAATAATTCTAATCCAAGAATCAACTACCTAACACAATTGAGCAAAATCTTTCAGGGAAAAGATGGACATTCAATAAAATATGGGACTTTCAAACTTTCCTGATGAAAAGACCAGAACTGAACAAAAAATTTATTTTTCAAATACAAGACTCGAGTAGCATAAAAAGATAAACAGGAAAGGGAAATATTAAGGGATATAATAAGTTAAACTGTTTATATTACTACATGGGAAGATAATACTGGTAACTCATAAGAACTCATTGTTAGTACAGTTAGAAAGTACATATATTTTGAAGGGGAATAGGAGATAGTAGACTATGAAGGGATAATATCTAAAAAAAATTAAGGGATCAAAGAGGAATGTACTAAGAGAAAGAGAAAGGGAGAGTAAGTGGAAAAAGGTATCTCACATAAAAGAGGCAAGTAAAAGGGAAGAAGTGAGGTGGAAGGAGTGAACCTTACTCTCATCAGAGAGTAATTGCCTCAAAGAGAGAATAACATACACACAGTTGGGTATAGAAACCTAATCTTACAGGAAAACAGAAAGTAAAAGCAATAAGAGAAGGAGGAGTTATAGAAGAGGGAGTAGATTGAAGAAAGGGGTAATCAGAGGCAAAACACATTTGAGGAAGGACAAGATAAAAGAAGAGAGAGAATACAGTAAACAGGGAGGAATAGAATGAAGGGAAATACTGTTAGCAATACTTAACTGAAAAAATTTGAAACAAATTTCTCTTATAAAAGCATCGTTCCTCAAACATAGAGAATTGAAATAAATTTGCATGCTTTTTTTTTAAATTTTTGCAAGACAAATGGGATTAAGTGGCTTGCCCAAGGCCACACAGCTAGGTAATTATTAAGTGTCTGAAATCGGACTTGAACCCAGGTACTCCTGACTCCAGGGCCGGTGCTTTATCCACTGCACCACCGGGCCTTTCAAAATTTTTTTTCAAATTTTTTTTTTTTTGCAAGGCAATGGGGTTAAGTGGTTTGCCCAAGGCCACACAGCTAAGTAATTATTAAGTGTCTGAGACTGGATTAGAACCCAGGTACTCCTGACTCCAAGGCTGGTGCTCAATTGATACATGATCAAAAGATATCAAGTTTTCAGATGAAATAAACAAAGCTATCCACAACCATATAAAAAAATGTTGTAACACCACCGATTGGAAAAATTCAAATTAAAACATTATGATACATGTTAGATTTGCTAATAAGAGAGAAAAAGAAATTGACAAGGATGTTGGAAGGAATGTGGGAGAATTGAGACATTAATGCATTGTTGAATGAATTGGGAACTGATTCAACCATTCTGTAGAACAATTTGGAACTTTGTCCAAATAACTATAAAACCTTGTCTAACCTTTGACCTAGGCCACTATGAAGTCTATATCCCAAAATAGATTTACAAAAAGAAAATGGACCTATATGTACAAAAATATTTATAGCAATTCTTTTCTGTAGCAAAGAACTAGAAATTGAGTGGATACCCATCAATTGGGGAATGGCTGAACAGACTGTGTGGTATGTGATTATGATGGACTATTACTATGCTATAAGAAATGATAAGCAAAATGCTTATTTACCTGGAAAAACTTACATGAGCATCTGATACACAGTGAAATGTACTGTATGCAAAGTAACAACAATAATGTAAGAACATGAGTTGTGAATGATTTAACTATTCTTAGCAATTCAAAAATCCAAGACAACTCTGAAAGTCTAATGATGAAAAATGTTATCATCCCCAGAGAATGAGCTGAAAGGAGATTGAAGAATTTTTTTCTTTATTTATTTTTATGGGAATGGAAATGTTTTGCATGATCAAACATATATAATGTATATTGAATTGTTTGTATTTTCAGTTGGGTGAAAGGGTAAGGGGTGAAGGAAGGAACAAAATTTGTAACTCAGAGTTTTAAAAATGAATGTTAAGAATTGTTTTTATATGTACATGTGGAAAAATACTAAATAAACAACAACAGCAAGAATAAAAATAAACCCAGTGCATTAGTGTCCCAATTTTCCCACATCCCACAAATGTCAACATTTGTCATTTTCCTTTTCTGTCATAATAATCAATCTAATAGGTATGGAGTGGCGGCTCAGAATTGTTTTAATTTTCATTTCTCTAATCGAGTTATTTAGAGGTTTTTTTTATATGACTAAAGATTGCTTTGATTTCTTCATCTGAAAGCTGCCTGTTTATGTCTATTTACCATATATCATTTGGGGAATAAATTGTATTTTTATAAATTTGATTCCATTCTCTACATATTTGAGAAACAGAATTTTATCAGAGATATAATGCAAAATGACTCACTGCTCCGTTTTCTGATGTCTTTTTAATATTGGCCACATTGGTTTTATAAAACTTTTTAAAAATTTAATGTAAAAAATTTATCTATTTTACATCCTACAATATTTTTATCTCTTTTTTGGTTTTAAATGCATTCCTTATCAGTAGATATGACAAATAAATTATTCTATGATCTTATAATTTGCTTATATCTTCTTTATGTATAAATCATGTACCTAGCTTGACCTACCTAGTTTCTGTGAAATTGCTTTCCAGTTTTCCCAAATTTTTTTTTGTCAAATAATGAGTAGTCGTCCCAAAACTTTGAATCTTTACTGTGGTCATTTACTTCTATGCATTGTGTACCTAATCTATTATACTGGTCTACATTTCTTAGCCAGTACAATAGTGATTTGTTGATTACTACTTTGTAATACATTTTGGGATCTGATATGGTGAAAGCACCTTCCTTTACATTGTTGTTCATTGATTCCCTTAGTGATCTTGATCTTTTGTTCTCCCCAATGCAATTGGTTATTAATTTTTTCCTAGCGTTTTAAGATAGTTTTTGGTAATTTGATATGGCACTACAGAAGTAAATTAATTCAGATATAACTGTCATTTTTATTTTATTGGCTCAACTTTCCCAAGAGCAATAAATATTTTTCCAGTTGATTGGATCTTAATTTATTTTATGAAAAATGTCTTGTAATTGTATACATATACTTCCTGCATTTGACATGGCAGGTAGTTTCCCAATAATTTGTATTGTCTACAGAAAGGAATTTCTCTTTCTATCTCTTACTGCAAGACTTTGTGAGTAATATAAAAAAAATACTTATGATTTATGTGGATTTATTTCATATCTGGCATATTTGCTAAAATTGTTAATTTTTGCAACTGGATTTTTTAGTCGATTCTCTCAGATTCCAAATATCTAAGGACAGAATGATAGTTTTGTTTCCTCATTACCTATTTTAATTTCTCCTTATTCTTTCTCTTCTCTTATTGCTGCATTCTAGACCCAAAGGTAAAGATGGATATCCTTGCTTCACCCCTGATTTTATTGGGAAGACTTCCAGCTTTTTCTCATTGCAGATAATGCTTGATTGCTCATGGATTTAAAATAAATGATGCTTGTCATGTATTTCAATGTTTTCTTATGTTTTTATAGGAAATAGTTCTATATTTTGTCAAAAGTTTTTAATGCATCTTTTGAGATAATTGTATGATTTTTATGATGCTATTACTTTTTCCTACTACTGAGCTAGCCTGGTATAAATCTCATATGTTCATAGTGTATGATTGTTGTGATATATTGCTGAAATGTCTTACTACTTTTTCATTTAAAGTTTTTGCATTGATATTCCTTAGGGAAATCAGTTTAAAATTTTCTTTCTCTCTTTTTGCTCTTCTAGGTTTATAGATCAGTACCATATTTTTTGTCACAAAAAAGAAGTAGGTAG
The DNA here is from genome assembly GCF_037893015.1 of Macrotis lagotis. NCBI lineage: Eukaryota > Metazoa > Chordata > Mammalia > Peramelemorphia > Peramelidae > Macrotis > Macrotis lagotis. Next base: position 90,845,404 of record NC_133662.1, on the reverse strand, counting down.
AATTCATTCTTTGCTTATTTTTCTGTCATATCAGAATTAATTGTTCTATGAATTCTTGATATAATTCAATTGTGATTCCATCTGGTCTAGATTATTACCTCTTAGGGAGTTCATTGATGGTTCATTCAAGTTCTTTTTCTTATATAGAGTTATTAAAGTATTCTATTTCTTTTATTAATTTGGTCAATTTATATTTTAGAAAATATTCTCTTAGATTTTCAGATTTATTGGCATATAATTGGGCAAAATACTTCTCAATAATTGCTTTAATTTCATTTGCATTGATGGCAAATTCACTCATCATTTTTGATAAGGGTAATTTGATTTCCTTTCTTTTTTAAATCAAATTAACCAATGATTTATCTATTTCATTTTATCCCATAAAACCATCCCTAGTTTTATTTTTTAGCTGATTTTCTCACTTTCAGTGTCATGAAACTCTCCTTTGAATTTCAGAATTTCTAATTTAGTTTTAATTAGGGATTTTTAATTTGTTCTTTACTGTTCTTTTTGGTTGTTGTTGCCACAAGTCTAATTCACTGATCTGCTGTTTTCTCTCTTTTATTTATGTTTGCATTTAGAGTTAAAAATTTTCCTCTAAGTATTATTTTGGCTATATCCCACAAATGTTGGAATATTTTTTCACTGCTGATATTCTCTTTAATGAAATTATTACCTGGTTTTATGATTGTTCTTTGACTTATTCATTCTTTAAAATTACATTATTAGTTTCCTATTAGTCTTTGATTTTTTTTGCTATAATGATCCTTTATTAATATAATTTATATTGCTTTCTAGTCTTAAAGGATGCATTTAATATGTCTTTCATGTATTTATGTGTGAGGAAATTATGCATGGTCAGTTTTTATGAAGGAGCAATGTACAGTTGAGAAAAAGATATACTCCTTTGTATTCCCATTCAGTTTTCTCCAAATTTTCCTAAGGTTCTATTCATATCCTTGTTGTCTTTCTTATTTTATTAAGGTTTATCTAGCTCTGAGAGGAGAAAGTTGACGTACCTTACCTATAAAAAAAAGTTTTACTACTTCCTTATGAGGTTCATTTAATTTTCCTTTAAGAAATTGAATATTGGTCCATATATGCCTACTTCACTGTCTAGGATGACTTTTAGCAACATGTAGTTTCTGTGTTTATCCCTCTTTTAAAAAAATTTTATTTGAGGTACTGGGGCTAAGTGATTTGCCCAAGGTCATACAGTTAGGTAATTATAAAGTTCTGAAGTTGGATTTGAATTCAGGTCCTCCTGACTCCAGGGCCAGTGTTCTATCTATTGGGTCACCTAGCTTCCCTTTCTCCCTTTGTTAATTGTCATTTTTACCATGCTGTGGACTGAAGAGTATCTTAATTTCAGCTTTTATTGTCTCTGCTACTCCAGAATTCAGTACAGGGAATTATATTAAAGTTGTTTGGAATGAAGTGTTGAGTGAGAGTTTTTCAGTCCTCTACTCTGCCATCTTGGCTCTCTTAATGATAATTCTAACCAGTTATTTTTTTAAAGTCATTTGTTCATTTTGTGAGGGTTAGTCTGATGAAAATTAATTCATATACTCTTCAAATCCATTTATTTTGAGCACATATAAACTATTATGTATCATAAAAACTATGAAAGGGAACAGAGTGCTGAGTGTGCACTGTCATAATCTCTCAGTCATATGAAACTCCCAAGTTTCCATGAAAATATCTCACATGCTGAACATGCTATATAACTCTCAAGGATCTAGAATTCTATTAGAGAAACACACACACACACACACACACACACATATATATATATATAGAATAAAAGTCATATTTATTTATAATAAATAAGCTAGTGATATAATAAGATGGTAAATCCTATATCTCTTGCTCACTGTCAGAAAGTAGTTAGGATTAAATATAGTCTTCTCTTAGCTTTAGACAGAGCACTGTCTATAATTTTATAGTTTCTGATGAAGTAACAAATATTATGTTAAAAGTGAAACTACAGAGCAATGTAATACTACTCATCCTTAGGATAAAATTCCAGATAGTTCATGCTATACACTTCAGTGAAAAATCTGACTTAAACCCAAGTATTTAATGGGAAATCAAATTTTTTTCAAATGATGTAAAAGGCCATGTTTTCATGACTTTCCAAGTTGGGCAAATTAATGTAGTGAATATTGTAAATGTTACAATTATGCTCTTGTGCTTTCCCAAATTTCATATATTGTCATTATTTTTATTGAATCTGAGCATACAGATAAGGAAAGGATTATGTGACCTAGTTTAGGGGAGTTCCATTAAAATGCAGCCTAAGAAAGTCAAAATTAGTTCAACTTTCCAGTTAATGCTTAAGATATCAAAAGTTCCAAAATTTATATGAGTTCGATAGCTATCAAAATGATTATCATCCTTTCCCACATGTGTCTTGTATCATCTGGAGCAAAAGAGATGACAAAATGGCTTCCTACTGCTTTATTTGATATTTGAAAATCCACTGGGACCTCACCTGCCAGACCTATTCCTGATTCTTAAGATAATTTTAAATTTAACTCTGCTGTCTTGCTAGTCTGGGGACTCCATTTTGTGATCTTTAAGAGTCACTGGTGTAGACTCAATAGATAACTGTCAATTAAAATTTTCTAGGAACCTTCAGAGCATCAGACATGGTTATTGCCTGTGCAATGTACTGTAGAACAATGAAGTAAAGTATTTTAAAATACAAAACACAGTATGTTTAAGAGAGAGTACTGGCTTTGTTTAACACATCAGGGTGTTTCTCATTCACTCAGTTTTATAAACTTGACTTCTATGTCTGCTTTAAACCAGCCATGCGAGCTTAATGGTCTTTTCTATCTTTCTACCTGAAGGTTAACCTAAGGTCTGGATTAGGTCAATAGACTATATAGCAGAAATATATGCAGATGGGCTGTTAAAGGAGATCAAAACTACTCAGCTATGTGATAATGCATCCATTTTCCCTTAATTCCTTTCCTATGTTAAGTACTGTTTGGAAGGGTGTTGGAAAGAAAAGACCTTAATAATGAAGGTGGAGTATTGGGCAGCTATCATATTAACTCATTTGAGTCTCTTTATTTTAACAACTACAAAAATACCTCTTCAAAATACATAAAGAAAACTTTTTTCAGCTGGTATGACCAGAGAAAATAATTGAGAATAGTTGCTACCTAAATTATTCTTTAACTGTTATTTTCAAGAACTACAAAATAGATGACAGAGGATGCTCTTAAAATAATCTACAACCAAGGAAATCATTGGTAGTATGAGAATAGGGTTGGACTTGTCTTTTCAAAGGTTGCTAGTATCCTTTTAATTTTCATATCATTTTAAAATAGTGTTAATCCTTAACCTCAGCAGTTTTTCAAGTAATTTAATTATTTCTTTTGGGGATAATACCTTCTTTCTAGTAACAGTTTCATAATATTGGCAATAAATTTGACACCTCCCTGTCTCTCTTTCTCTCCTCTTCTTTGATCCTTCCCTCTTCCTCTAATATGATTTAATAATTTTAATTGAAAATGTTGACATTAATTTTTAAAACTTAATCTTTGTTAATATCTTCATAAGTTTTCCCTCAATTTCTTTCTCCTTTCCTCTTTAATAACATGAAAGGAAAAAATTTGAACAAATAATAAATTTAAAAATATACAATGTGCAATGTTTTGGACCCCCTACTTCACCAATGGGATAGATTGAGAAGGAATGTTTTCTTTTATTTCTTCTTTTGAACTGTCATAGTTTTTTTTTGTAATTTTACAACATTAAATCTTGATTGTGTATGGTTTTACTGGTTTAGCTGATTTTCTTGACTCTTCCTTTGCCTACATTAATTAATGTAGACCTTTTCACATTTCTTCATATTTATCTCATTTTTTAATTTAACAGTATATTAAGCTTCTACTACATCAATGTGCCATAGTTTGCTTAGTCACTCCCCAATTTTTGTGGATACTTTTCTCATAAGTGTTTTCTTGGGGAATAAACATAGTAATACAATTTCTGGGTCAAAAGGAATAATAATTTTACTGACTTATTTTTACAATATTCCAAAGTGATTTTTCAAAATGATTAAATTGATTCATAGCTTTCATAGCAACAATGCAGCATTATGCATATCTTCACCAAATCATTCCAGTATTGACTATTCCTATACTATATCATCTTTGTTGATTTTTAGGGTATGAGGTAAAATATCAGGGTTAATGGGCATTTCTTATGTTATTAGTTACATAGATCACTCTTTCAAATGGTTATTAAAAGTTTGAAATTGTCTATGAGGAGCTATCTTCATATCCTTTGACCTCTGACAGGAAATGAAATATATGCTAAAATTTTTCCCCTTTCGACCTCTTCCCTTCTTATCCTAGATATAGTGTTCTTATTATTTTTTATGACAGAAGCTTTTAACCTTCAACTAATCAGTTATTACCTCTATCCCTTTTTATTTCCACTATTCCTTGTTTGTTCAAGACTGTATCTCCTACCTACATTTATTATATTTTCATACTATCTTGTATGGTCATAGTATATTTTCTATGTCTCTTCTGTTTTTAATAACATGAACATTGATGTTAAAATCACATGGACTTTTATTATGTTTTTGGTGGAATAAGGTATAAGAAGCTGTTTTAAGTCTAAATTCTATCAGGATGCTTTTACATTTTTTCTAGCAATTTTTAAAATCAAATAGAGATTTCTTTTCTAAGAATTCGTTTTCAAGTGTAGCAAGCATTGTGTCAACATGTTCCACTATTTCTGATTCTTCCTTCTCTAGTCTATTGAACTGATCTACCTTTCTCTATTTTTTTGGTTTTGTCAAAGCAATGGGGCTAAGTGATTTGCCTAAAGTTAAACAGCTAAGTAATTATTAAGTGTCTGAGGTCACATTTGAACCCAGGTTCTCCTGACTCAAGGGACAGTACTCTATCTGCCCCCTCCTCTCGATTTTTAAATGAATACCATATAATTTTAATGACTAAATATTTATAATGTTATTTGAAATCTGAAACTTATTTCTCCTTCATCATTTCCTCTTTTCATCATTTTCCTGGATATATTATTTATTTTTCAAATAAATTTTATTATTTAATCTGATTTTATAAAATATCATTTTGATAGTTTGATTGTTATAGCATTGAATGTTACATTAATTTTGGCTGCATTGGCATTTTTATATTATTGACACAGTCCATGTCTGAAAACTGTTATGTAATTTTCCTTAGAGAACAGTTTATAATCGAATCTATGTCAGTTTTCTGAATGATATATTGATCCCTAGATATTTTAGGCATTTTGTAGTTATTTGGAATAAGATTGCTCCTCCATTTATTGCTTCTTGGATTTCCTTATATCAAAATATTGTTAACTTTTAAGAGTTTATTTTGTAGCTTAAAACTTTGCTGGAGCTATTGTCTCAATTAATAATTTTGTTCATTTTTTAGGATTTTTTAAGTAAACAATCAGATCAGTAAATATGGTTGAGTTTAATCTTCTCCTAATGTTATATTTCTTTAATGTGAGTCTGATCAACTCATTTACTTGTTTAAAAAATTTAAATGACTCACCTCTTAGATCAAACAAAAGCTTCTAAGCCTTCCACAATTTGGTCTCAAACAAAATATACATTATTATGTAATCACTTTCTTTCCCTCAGCCAGACTGGTTTTCTTGAAATTACTCACAATCCCTCATCTCTTCTTTTTATGCTTTTATGCTTTTGCACAAGTGATACTCTATAACCCAAATCCAAAAACTTTTGGAATCCCGTGTTTCTTAAAATCAAATAATAACAACAAGACTGTTCAAAGGACAACAATTTCTGGGCATAAGTTTTCTGATTCACACTGGTATCCACTCTAAAAATAAAATTTTAAAATGGATAAATATTTTGCATATACATATTTATATTCACAGCATTTTTCTGATAGGATGTAAGGACCTTGAAAGCAGGAACTATTTCCAATTTGTCTTTTTATGGCTCCATGTCTAGGGCAGTGTCTCTCTGTCATCTCTTTGCTTCTCTGTCTCTCACTCTCCATCTTTCAATGATATCACAGTTTTAAATATCATTTCAATACAGAACACTCTAAAAGTGTACAAACATATCCTTTAGTCTTTTGTCTAAAACCATTTGCTAGATATTTTTACCTAGAAGTCCTATGAGCATCTCAAATGCAAGCTGAAACTGTGGTCCTTCTAAATCCATTGCTCATAACTTCTCTGTTTCTGTAGGGAAAATATATCTATAACCCAGAATTTTGGCCTGAGTCATGTTCAATTCTTTACTCTCACTGAAACATTTATATCCAATCACTTATCATGTCTTAATGGATCTACTTCCATAGTATTCTTCCCTTCCAGCTTTATGTATTCCCAGAGCCATTATTCTTCAGGCATTCATCACCTCCTTTGCACAATTGTTATAGTCTCCTATCTTGTCTCTCTTCCTCAAGTGTCACTCCTTTCCATTCTATCTTTCACAACTTTTTAACAATCATGTCACTGTCCCAATCAAAAAACTCCACTAGCTCCCTATTACCCTGAGAAAATGCAAATTTCTTTATCACTTAAAATACTTTAGAATCAGTCTTTCAATTCTCTTTACAAACTGTTTTTTTCTCATGCATTCTACATTTCAGTCAAACCAGTCTATTTATTATACATCCCACATTTCATATTTGTGCCTTAGCATAACCTGACTTAAAACTTCTATTTTAAACCCTTTCTCTTAAAATCCAAGATTCAGCCTAAGTTCAACTTCCAATAAGATATCGTGGGTGATTCACATCTTGATGCTACTATTTTTCAAATTACATTGACTTTACTGGATTTAAGAATTTTTTATTTGTCTGACTTTGTACAAACTTTCCTCTCAGTTGAATCTAAACTCCTTAGGGAACAAGGACTGTTCCATTTTATCTTTATATCCCCTTTTTAAAAGCTTTAATAAGCACATAATAATCACTTATTGAATTGAAATGAATTGAATTACACTTAAAACGGATTAACCTGAACCTATCACATTGAGGGAATCATTTGCTTTCTTTGACTCTTAGCATTCCCATTTGTAAAATGGAGTTAATAAAATATTTTTTTTCATAGAAGAGTTAAGAAGCATTTTTTTAGTCCTAAAGAGCTCAAAAATGTGTCTGATTGTAATTTAATCCATGTTAATAATTATAAAATTATTTGTTCAGCCTTTTGCAAATGAGTGATGATTCAAATGAGGAATCAGGAACTCTAAACCCTGAAGGAGAAGAGGGGCTGTCCATCTTTATATTTCATCAGATTTGCTACACAATCCAATGAACTGGGAATACTGCATGTTGTCTCTTTGGAGAATGCCTTTTTTTTTTCCAATTCCCAGTCCTGTCAGCCATTCTTTCTAGAACATAGAAGACACTTATAATAAGAATTATTCCCCTATGATATTACAAAGGTCACACATTAGCACTGAGTATGAGAGGTTATGCTAAATCAATTTAAATAATTCAATTTTATTCCTTAGACCATTTTTTTTTGGAATTAACCATAACAATCATCCAAATGAGGCATTTTAGTGTATGTTTTTTATTCTGAAAATGGATCATTAATTTTTAAGTCTGCTGCCATTTAGGAGAAAAAATAACCTACTTGAGAATGAGTTTTGAAAAGTTTAAAGCTATATTAATTACTGAAAACTGGCTTCCTGCAGTTATAGGATACAAATTACCTTGGATAATTGAAAGTAAACACCCACTGTTATTAGGTGGTTAATTTTTTTTCTCTAAATTACTGTTAAAATTTCTCAGCTTTTATGACATGTTTTTTTTTATTCCTAACATTCCAGGCTATTCTTTTAAGAATTATCTGAAGGAATTTGAAATTCTAATTATTTGCATCCATTGGACGCTGATTTGGGAAATATATACTATCCTTATAACAATTTTACCATTTCCAATAACATATGTAATAGAATAACACAATTTAACTTTACCCTCTCATATATGAGAATATGTAATTATGGATAAAATACCAAAATCATACATGATATTATTGCCACAATCATCTATTAATAAACAATGTATATATTTCATGTTTTAATTACTAGTAGATAACTGAAATTGGAAAAGAAAATAAATTACTAAAAAGTTAATGACATTATAATCCCTATTTATTAATGAATCATACATAGATCTAAAGCTGGAAGGCACCTCAGAGCCTGATTACACCAATTATCTCATTTTATAAATGAGGAAATAGTGACTTATCTAAGGTCATCTAGATAGAATCAGAGATAGTATTTGGATGCAGCTCTGACTCCAAAATTAATTCTGAAAGATAAGAATAATTGAATAATTGATTCACTTACTTGTTTTACATTTGATTGGATTAAAATCCTGGAATTCCAAAGCTAATAGGATAGGACCTTAGTACAAATCCCTAATTTTATAGGTGAGGAAACAGAACCCAGAAAAAAGATTACACATCTTGCTCTATGTCATTCAACTGCATTGTTACAATGCTAAGCCTAGAAATTAGATCTTCTGATCTTTTTTTTTCCCCACTATCCCATGATAACTGTTGTTAGTAATGAATATTATGCATCACACACACAGTTAACTTGTCAAATTCAAATTCACTGATCTAATGACCCAATGAGCTATAAGGAGTTTAGACAATTTGAATTCATCCATTTGAAGTCACTGAAAGGTTTTTGGTTTTGTTGTTTTCTGTATTTATTTTTCAATTAGGAAAATGACATCATCATTAATAAAACCAAAGGTTATATGAGAGGAGATATGAGAGAAAGGGATATTGCTTAGTTTTGATATAATTTCTATTACTTAAAATTGATTGCAATAGGCATGAGATTCCATTTGGTACCATAAAGTTCACTTATACTCATTTTAATTAGGCAAGAATAAGTCTTCCATATGTGTTACTTTTTCACACTCTTCCTTGACAATATCTAATTTTCATTGGATTATATCTCCTCTTTTCCTGGTAGTTTTAAAGTATGACTTTTAAGGTTTTCTAAGCCTTATCCTTCTTGCTAGTCTCAGAAAATTGGGTTCTATTGTTGTTTTTCATAGAAATTTTGTAATAGCACTTATTTCTTATTGTATTTTAAACATGCCTAGAGGCTCTGTGATCTATATTTGTAAATTTAAATGTAGGTCTAGCTATTTAGAAACAAATGAGAAAATAAATAAAATATGTAGCAGGCAAGCAAGGAGATGTATAGCTGAGCAAAATACATTCTGATTGTCCGTTGGAAACCATGGGAAATTTTGTCATCTTCAATTTACCCAGCTTCATTCTGACCAAAACTTTTTAGACACAAATAATGATGTGTAGAATGGAGATGTGGTTTATGGAACTATGGGGATTTTTTATTTTTTTTGCATTTTTCCCCCGAAGCAGGATATAAGCACAGATGCCATTCAGCTGGAACACTGACAACAAGTTGAACACAAAGGGTCTTGACCTCATTGAAACAGTTATTTATGGCGAGGCAGTGTCTGCAAATAGCATCCATTAGGACTAAATGTCTAGTGCCTGACTTGGAAAAAGGCACCTTCACATATAAACATAATATCCTGATTAGGTTCCTGGGCCTGAATTTAGTGAGCTAAGTGAAAAAAGTTCTATTTATTCCTAGTCCAGAGCATTACAGGATGCATTCTGCTATCTCAAAAAAACCCCCCAAAAATAACAGTCCTAGATAGAAAAGATAACATTTTAGAAGTAGAGGGAGAATGGTAATATTTGAATGGAATTTCCCCCAAAATTATTCTTTTAAAGGATGATTTTTTTTCTCCTCTTTTAATTCTACTTAACTCTTAGGCATTTCAGTCTGATTAAAAGGTGTCCAATTTAAATACTCTGTCTCTGACTCATTCTCTTTTACATTGTTATTAAAGAATGGAACTAATTGATTTTATACAATCTGAAACTTCAAAGTTAAAGTAGACATTGTGTTAGGTAGAAGTAGAAACAATTGGTTTTGAAGTAGTTCAGGAAAACTTTGAAAACTTTGTCCTGTTTTGCAGGACAGTTGCTATTGCTGTAAGATACTTTGCTCCTTTTTTTTTGGTTTTTGACTTTTTTTTTAAATTTCTTGTTGTCTCATAGAGTCATTGACTTCTATTTTAGCCTGTCTAATTTTCAAGGAATTTGTTGTTTGGGTAAATTTTTTACCTCTTGTTCCAAGCTATTAAATCTTTTGCCAATTGTTTCTTTGATAACTCTCAACCTTTTTCCACTTTATTTTTCTTCAAACATCCTTATTCAAGATAAAAAAAAACATTTAATTTTTTACTTAATTAATTTTCCAATTAAGTGTAATGATAATTTTCCACATTAATTTTTGTCAAATTTTCTCCTTCCCATTCTTTCCTCACCCATCCTCATACTAAAATAGCAATTTTATATAGCTTACACATGCACAATTATATTATACATATACATTTATAAATTATTTTTTATTTTTTAAATTATTATTTTATTTTCCCATTAAAATATTGAATTATTAAATTTATTTTTAAATTATTAAATTATTTAAATTAATAAAAATTATTCTTTTCACATGCATATTTTTAAAGTACAAAATTTCCTTCCACCCTCCTTTCCCATCCCCCTCCCCTCAGCAGCAAACAGGTTAGCACTATACATACATATTTTTGATAAACATGTTTACAAATTAATTATTTTTGGTAGGAAGAATTGGGATTAAGGGAAAAAGATACATAAAAGATAATTTTTATAAAGTCTTCATTAAATTCTGAAGGTTTTAGTTTAGTTTTGTTTTTTTTTTCTTCCCCTGGATGGGGATAACATTGTCCATAGATGGTCTAATATAGTTGTCCTGGCTCTTTGAACTGCTGAGAGTAGCTCCTTCCATCAAGGTTGATCACCTCACAATGTTGTTGTTAATGTATACATTGTTCTCTTGGTTCTGCTTCTTTCCCTCAGCATCAGATCCTATAACTCATTCCATGCTTCTTTAAAGTCTGACCATTTATGGTGTCTTATTGAACAATAATATTCTGTAGTATTCAAGTGCCATAACTTGTTTAGCCATTCTCCAATTGCTTGTCATCTCCTCAATTTCCAATTCTTTGCTATTATAAAAAAGCTGTTATGAATATTGTGGACTTGTGGGACTTTTCCCATTTTTTCTGAACTCTTCTAGATATAAGGCTAGAATTGGAATTGCTGGATCAAAGGGTATGAACAGTTTTATTACTCTTTGGGCATATTTCCATATTGTTCTCTAGAAAAGTTGGATCACTTCACAACTCCACCAGAAATAGATCAATATCCCAATCTACCCACAACCTCTCCAATATTGATCATTTTCCCTCTTTCTCATCTTGGCCAAACTGATAGCTGTGAGGTAATATCTCATTGTTGTTTTAATTTGTATTTCTCTAATCAATAATGATTTGGAGCATTTTTTCATATGATTATATGTAACTTTAATTTTTTCATTTGAAAAATTGTCTACTCATACCCTTTGACCATTTATCAATCGGGGAATGACTTGTAGCCTTATAAATTTGATGCAATTCTCTATATATTTTATAAATGAGAACTTTATCAGAACTTGTGAAGAGGTTTCCCAGCTTTCTGCTTTCCTTCTAATTTTGGCAGCATTGATTTTATTAGTACAAAAACTTTTTAATTTAATATAATCAAATCATTCATTTCACAGTTTATAATGTACTCTAGTTCTTGTTTTATCATAAAGATATCCCCTTTTCATAAATCCCCTTTTCATAAAGATAGAATATTTTTTGGTCTATTAATTTATCTATGGTGTTGCCCTTTTATTTATAGATCCTGTAACCATTTTAACCTCATTTTGGTATAGTGTATGAGATGTCTATGCCAAATATTTTCATACTATTTTCCAGTTTTCCCAAAAATTTTTGTGAAATACTCATAGAACTTTGTTACAGCAAATTTTGTCAAATATCACTGAAACTGATATCTTTGAGTTGTTTAAAAATTGTTTAAATTGTTTAAAAATTTAAAAAATTTAAATTTAAAAATTTAAAAATTCATTTAATTCTTTTTAAAAAAAACCTCTTACTTTGTCTCTTCTAGGAGTTATAATTGAGTTTGTTCCCAAGGCATAGCATGTAGATATTTTGGAATAATTCTTTTTTTTTTCTGTGTTTCTCTTGAGCATCCCTGCAACCATAATAATACACTCTTTTTTTTTTGCTTGTTTGGCTATTCTTGCCTAGTCCTTGGTTTTGTTGCTTTTTGGGATGTTCAGTGTAGTTTTATTACAGGCTCTCAGAGATAGGATGGGGAATTGAAATCTTATATAGCTTCCAAAGTTATCCTTTCCATGACAAAGTCTAATAGTTTGCTCTCTATTGTGAACTCTACCAATTTCTGACCTGGGTTTGCATCTGCACAAGTGTAGATTGAACTTTTATCAGACAACTGGAAAGTGCTGTTAATTCAGAGAGGTCAAATTCTAGGTTCTCTTTGATCTGGGACTAATATTTAGGTTATTCTTCTAAAATGTGTGCCAGATGATAGAAAAGAGATCTTGTTTTGTACTTGAGAATCACACTGCTGCTTCTGTTGCTGCCTTCTAAACTTCCTCTTTTCTCCATACACTTCCCATTTTATTTTTTTGTCCAGAACACCACTTCACTGCACAAATCCTCTCTTAGTTCACCCTATATTTGCAGACTGGAATAGTGCAAGATAAAGTTGTCAGTTTGAATCTTCTCTAGTCAATGCCCTCTGAATGGGTCTAAAACCTTTTCTTTGCCTGGTCCATGGCTTCACCCTAAATCCTTTGGTAGTCCCTACCCAATTTACTCCAAGCTCAATCTAGTTTCTAATACCAGAACACTTCTCTATTCCACTCCATTCTGAGTTTGGTTGTATAAGGGACTCTGATTTTTATCTTTTGCATTTCTTCACCAGCATTTAGTCTAGTATATTCTTTTTTCTGTTTTCGCAAGGCAATGGGGTTAAGTGATTTGCCTAAGGCTACACAGCTAGGTAATTATTAAGTGTCAGAGGTCAGACCTGAACTTAGGTCCACCTGACTCCAAAAAGCCAGTGCTCTATCCACTGCACCACCTAGCTGCTCCTTGATCTAGTATATTTTAAGATAGTTTTGGAGGAGTATGTGAAAAAGAATTCCATATTGCTTCCTGACATTCCACCACTTGGTTCTCACCTCCTCTTATTTTTTTAAGACTGAATTTAAATCCTATCTCCATTATGAAAGACATCACTATCACTGGGTGATGAACTTCAACTTCCTATGAACTGCTACAGCACTTAAATCCTTCTGCTGTTCACATGGCACTTAGCATTTATATACTTGTATAATTCCATTATTCTTTCATTCATCTAATCTAGATTGCTTCCTCATATCATGGTAAGGACAAAGACAGTGGTTACATCTTGTCCTTGTTCATCTTTCAAAGATTGACTCACAACAAACATAGTCAACTATAAACAAATATTTGCTGATTGAATGCTTCATTTCTAACTCTTTAAAACAAATATTCAAGATAAAATAAAATGTTGGACTGAGCCAGACATGTGCCTGAAGAGGAAGGGGGAAGAAAACAAAAGTAATCTCAACTTTTGGCAAATACTACATTTTTCTATACCTTACTTTTATCTCTAATGAAAGCTATTCTACTAAATTTTAAAACTAACCATACATAAAATTTTGAGATCTTACAGGGTAGGTATTTCCTTCGACAATAAATTGCAACATATTCATGGATGCTCATTCTTTGCAAGGCTTGTTCATGTCTTCTTATAAACTGACTTCAGAGGCATATGTATTCAATATGTAGAAACCCTCTTCCCTTTTACTTGATTGGCCCAATGATACCAGTAAGATATATATGTTATATAATAGTATTCTTTCAGTTACAATCTAGCCAGCCCACTTTATTTTTTTTTTTGGTTCATGCATTTTTTTAAAAAATAAATTCTCTCTATCATTTTCATTTCTTTTTAGTTCCTTGTTTCTAATGTGTCACAACCAGCTTGTATCATAAGTCTCTCTCCTTTGCCCCTGGATTGATTTTCAAATTTAATTCTTCAGAGACTATAGAGTTTCATGATTACCAATATATAATCTGGCAGAACAAACAACAAAAACCCAAAACAAAACAAAATGTGGAACAAAAAATATTGTAACTGGTTAAATATTCATATGGCTTGTACAGTTTGTCAGAGTGAAATATAAAGATAAAGCCCACATGAGTACACACATAATGGAAGAGTTGGGAATTTCATGATTTCAGGACGCAAATGAATTAGCTTACAGAGGTTGGCTTAGTCTAGTCAGGGTAATTAACTTAATTACAGTAATCACCATCATTGACAAATATTTATTGAGTGTCTATTATATGCAAAGAACTAAACAGGGCTCTGGGGACAAAAATCTGGACCAGGTCCTTAAGGGTTTTGTGATCTAATTCAGTTTGGTTCTTTCTCATCTCTTTGACTGAAAATCAACTGATTCTATAGTTTGAGATGGTATGGTTTTTGTTAGCAAATTAAACCCATAAATCTGTAAAACTAGACAGAGCGGAGTTCTACTACTTGATAATCCAAGGAAACATAGAGAAATAACTTTTTAAATTTCTCTGCCTTCATTGGATTTTTAGGATTTATAAATGGAAGGTACTCTGAAAGATCTGTAACTACCGCTCCTGTTCTAGCATAAAATATATGAAGAGAAAGAATTACCAAATCACTCCCCAATTAACATTTTGAGATAAATAAAATTGGTGAAGCACTACTTCTGGGAAAACTCGGGACTCAGGATAGAACTCTATGTGGGTCTGACTTTGTTAACCTGCAGAACTGTAACACCACTTTTGTTTGGGCCATCACAGAAAATCATAGGATCCAGTAGACAGGAACTCACCTGAGATACAAGGCATGAGTTTCAGGGATAGAGAAGGAAATAAACCATCTGTTAGCTTTCTATTAAGGCTAGACAGATGTTTGCATCTGCTGTTAAGACTAATCAGTGTTTCTGTCTGCTTAATGAGGAGAAATACTATAAGAAAACTCCAAATTTCTGCTTCATGAGGCAAAGCACTGGTCATATTTCCCCAGATATAGCTCTAGGATTTAGAGGTTTCTTTGCCTGTCTATCATATGAACATAGGTACATTGATTTAAAGCTGATAGAGAACATTTTGTTCAATTCTCTCATTTTACAGATAAGAAAACAGACTCATGGAAAATATAATTGAGATTTACTTCCTTTCTAGCTTCAGTAATATTGGGAATATTACCTTGACTTTCTACTGTATTCTAAATTGCTGTTTGATAATTTATAAACCACTATGGAATGGAAGGGCAACCTATGAATAAACTTTTCATCCATAATATATAAAGGTGAATGAAATTAAAAAAAAAAGACATGGAGATGTTATTTTTTCAATAAAATAAATGTATTTGGTTCAATCAGTTGCCTGAGAAAATGTAGGGGGCAGGTATTATCTTTTTTACTCAGCTAACATGACTATTTTAGCCCCTATCTTCTCTGATATATCCCCTTTAGTCTAAAATAGCTCTCTAGAGAATGAACCTTTTTAGATTATTCATTTTGATGGAGAAGATTACTGTTGAACTACTTGTCACTTTAATAGCTTGTCTACTCTATTTGACTTTTGATCAGAAAAAAATACCTATAACTTTTGTGACATCTGGAAAATACTTGTAATTCTGGAGTGATTTTAAAACATTACAAATAAAGTTCCACTCTCCTTTGACTTCATTTCATAGTTTTGTACCAAGTTAGTCAAAATCTATCCTTTAAAAAACACCCCCTGTTTTGGAAGGGTTTTTTTTTTCTTTAATTTCTTTAAATTATTTTAGGGATGTTGGGAAATGCAACATTTATTTATGAAAAGCTATATACTTATTATATTGGTGACAATGAATATTTTCCATATTTAAAATCTGGTTTCTAAAGGAACCCCAGTTATACCTCACAATCATTTATAGAAGAGAACTAGGCAGCAAATGCTGAAGTGGGAACTTTTACTTTTCAATGTTTACTATGACCTTTAACCACTCTGAACAGATTTACAAAGGTCATTTAACCTCTGACTTTAAATGTTACCTTTATTAACTTCTAGGAATTCACCTATTATTTAGGAGAAGAAACTTGCTTTGTATGAGATTCCCTCTGGATCTCTAGATTTATTATAAATTTCCATAACAAGTTTTGAGGAAGAAAATAATAATATATAATGGAACACTTAAATAATGTGTTTTGTCTAAAAAATATCATTATCACCACCCAAATATTCTTATGATTTGGATTTTTTTGTTTCTAAATGACCTTACCTTTTTATTGTCTCAACAATAGACTTTCTCAGTAGTGGATTTCTATAGGAAACAATTTTTGAAAACTAAAATTGGCAACATCATGCTCACTGATAAGGGGAGCCAAAAAAAAAAAATTATCAGCTGAGATCTAAAGTGTGCACCTGAGCTTAGACCAGCTATAGCAACCTGGGAGGAGACAAAATTGTTTCCAGAAAACCTTCTAGTTCACAATGCAAACAAAAGAAGGGTATACAATTGATAAGGAAATAGAACTAGCCTGATTAGATCAATTCTATTAAAAGCTATGAACGACAAGACATGATTCAATAGAAGTAATCAGCAAGCTCAGGTTTACTCAGTAATCCACTGGAGGTCTTTGTCAAAATCTTTTGACAATCTAATTAAAAGCAGACAGTTATGCAGGCCTCGATATTTACCTTTGTGAAATGAATCAACCCATCTTCCAGTTTCTGCATTCATATTTTCCCCCTCTGCCCTGTCATAGTGACCTTAGTACTAACATTTACAAATGAGTATTCATCACAACTGCTTCAGAGCCACAGTGCAAATAAAATACTTCTTTTTGGAAGTGTATTAAGAAAGGTTATACATCCTGTCAAAATGTTCTCTGAAGTCATCATTATCAGAAGGTTCATTTAAAGCTTTGATTTAGGAGAACTGCCTCATGGTGATAATAGATTCATGTTTATGACACAACAGAATATTTATCTTGGCAACAACCAACTAGAAAAAAAGAAAGAAAATAGAAAATTTACTCTGTAGTCTTGATTTTTAGCACTTTTTTGGGGGGGGAAGTAAAAACACATAGCAACATAGGTTAAGGTAAGATATAAAACTAAGAATGTACCTATTGTATATTGGTTCTAGTTTAAAAAAAAATAAATTGATTTGTATACACACACACACACACACACACACACATACACACACACCATATAAACCTATATAAGATTACTCATTGTTGCGGGGAAGGGAGAGGGAATGATTGGAGGCAGAAAAAGGTGGCACTCAAAATCTTACAAAAGATCAATGTTGAAAACTATCTTTATAATGTAATCAGAAAATATAAAATTCATTCTTCCAAGTTCCTACTTTGCCCTGCTTCTTTTCACCTCTCCTCATGCCCACCCTACCATAAAAACCTCCCTTGCTGCTTGGATCCC
This sequence comes from Macrotis lagotis, assembly GCF_037893015.1. Classification (NCBI taxonomy): domain Eukaryota; kingdom Metazoa; phylum Chordata; class Mammalia; order Peramelemorphia; family Peramelidae; genus Macrotis; species Macrotis lagotis. The sequence continues at coordinate 90,827,882 of NC_133662.1, read as the reverse complement.
AAATATTTCTACTTTTACTCTGAGAATCCATTTTCATGTTCCCAACTAGGCCAAACAGCCCAAGTAGGACAGCAATTCACATCTTACTAAGGATTTTAAACAACCAGGTGGCTGGATCTTTAGTCTTTTCAAGGAAATTTCAGAGTGTGCAACATTTGAATAAAGTAGGCAATCAGAATTGGGCTACAGCACTGGTATGCAGTTCCTCAAAATGATATTGCTGCATTCATGGCAACCTATTTTGAAGACACATCTTTGGAAATTCAAAATCCTTTTGAGAATGGGTTAGCAGAGTTGGGGATGCTAATAATATTGCTGTTTTGGGGAGGCTGCTGTGTCAGCATCCTCTCTGCATTGATTCCCCATGGTAGCCATGGCAATAAAGCAAAGGCAGCATCCTCAAGATATTGCTGTCCATGAGGTAAAACATTCAATCAAAAAACATGTAAGTTCTGGTACTGATAGCTTATTTCCATACTTGATATGGATAGTTTGTTTCCACTTTTGAATCTTTAAGGTAATTTTTAAAGGATCCTAGAAAAGAGGGGAAAACATGAGGAGAAATGCTTTATGAAAAAAATAGATTTATGTTTATGACATAACAGAATATTTGACTTAGAAAGATCTCTGAAAGGACAAAAGGAAGAAAGTCTCAAGAAAAAGGACAGTATAGATTTGAACTGATTCCCCAAAGGATCAATATCAGTCTCAAATATTCAATGTATGAAAAATTGGTCAAGTTCAATAGAATATCTTTGCTCTGCTTACTCTTTTTGAATAATCTGACTCTCCACATTTCAAGGAAGATTAAGGGAAGCTGTAGTCATCTTGCACTACATTGGTGCGATAGCAACATGGTAGCCTACAAGCTAAGACCTGTGTCACCACTGAAGTCACTGCTATGATGTTCTAAGGATGTGAATCTGAAATAGAAATAGAATACCTGCTCTATTGTGTCTTCTCTACCAAAGAGATTTGAAGCATCCCTAGAAATTTGGTCCAATTTTGGGATCTTGGTTATTAAAAGAACCACAGAATTTCAGAGTTGTAAGGGAACTCAGTTGACATCTACTCAAATATACAATGCCCAAAATATGCATGACTATAAACTCTTCGATCTTTGCTTAAAAACCTCAAATAAATAAGAAATTATTACTTCCTAAGGTTCTCATTTCTTTGTGCTATATCTCTAATATTTTGCATTTCCCCCCTGAAACCAACCCTAAAATGCAACAACAGATTGTGTTTATCCTGCATTAGTCCTCCATCAGTTAATGTCTTTGGCTACTTAGAATCCTCCAAAATTTACCTTGCTGGCATCAATTTCTGTCTATCTGTCTGTCTGTCTCTCTCTCTCTCTCTCCTCTATAGTCACACATAGCCTTTTAATGCTGTCTCCCAGCAGTTTCCTGGAACAATTCTATCCATGAACAATCCTCTTTGGACAATGATAATATACCTGAACTCATTCCTCAATTTTCAACCCCTCATACCCAATCCATTTCAGTTGTCATCATTCAAATCTTGTTCTATAACTTCTATTCTCCAGAAAGCATGTTCTAGAGGTAATGAAACAGATTTCATCTTAAAACTTTTTTCTTAGATTTTCTTGAACTCACTGACACCTGACTCAATAAAATAACTTCCTTGACTACCCTTTACAATATTGGTTGCACTTTCTTTCATTCTTCTTTATTTATAGTGAGGGATTCCATGCTTCCTATTGTCACTACCAGAATCTCTTTCACCAGCAGTTAATAGTTTTTCCTCCTTTAAGGTTCATTCAATCCATATTTATTATTCAACAAAGATTCTTATAACTTATTTGCAGATTTCCAGAATGCTTTCCTTCCTTATTGAGTTCTGAGTTTGGATCACAACTTTGTCTTCTCTGCCATCATTCAAGGAGAATTCAACAATCATATTTACTCCCCTTTAAGTTTCCTTAACATTCAGTTCCTAAATGTACTTGTTTTTCTTTACTACTCTGTTCCATTACAGTTACACAAAGAGATGGCCATGCCATTGAGTTTGCTATCACCCACAAATATTACATATCTATGTTCATGAATATCATAATCCCTTGTTATTTCTCCCTTCCTCTTCCTTTCAAACCCTGTTCATTATCCTAACATTATCCTAACCCCTAATCTCTTCACACCTCAGTACCAACCCCCTACCCCAGACTTTATCTCTCAATCTACTCTCTCACCTTCCTGATCTTGATCCTTTGGGGAATTAGTTCATCTATAGCCATTAGCTACCTCTTTTCAATTTTTTGGCTAAACTTCTTGAGAAAGCTATTTGTATTAGCTGTCCAAATGCTTTTCTCTCAGTGTCTTAACTCTACAGTCTTGATTTCCAACTTCATCATTTAACTGAATTACCTCTTTCAAAGTTACTAATTATTTTTTAATTGCAAATTCTAATGGTTTTTGTTCTAATAATCATCCTTTCTGACTTTTCTGCAGCTTTTTAACACTGCTTATCACCTCATTTCCTTTATAGTTTAAGTCTAGACTTTCTTAACAATGTCCTATTTTGATTCTCCTCTTAGCTTCTGATTGCTCCTTACTCCCCTTTATTGGAACTTCTTTCAAGTCATGATTGCCAATGGTGGGTGTCCCACAGGAGTCTGTCCTAGAAAGAAGCAGAAAGGGGATGGGAATAACATTTGAAGGCTGTATTGTGCCAGGCACTGTATTAAGTCCTTGACAATTATTATTTTGTTTGATCCTGAGCTCTCTTCTCTTCTTTTATATTATTTCAGTTAGTGATTCCATCATCTTCAGTGATTTCAACTATAATCTCCATACCGATGATTTTGAATTATTTAGTCTTAACTTTCTAACTTTCAGTCTCAAGTATCCAACTGCCTAGTTGATATATTGAAGTAGATGTCCTATAGACATCTTAAATTCAACATGATCAAAACTAAGCTCTATCTTTATCCACAAAACCAAAAAACTCTTTCTAAAATTTTTATAATTGTCAAATGTAATACTATCCTTCCAGACACATAGGCTCTCAACCTTTACTGATTCTCATTCTCCTTCACTCTCCCTACCCCATGTTTATATAGTTGCCAAGTCCTATGGGAATACTACCTTGCTAACATTTCTATTCTAACCTCCCTTAATTTTTCCTCTAATACAACAACCATTCTGATAGGCACTCTTCTCACCTCATGCTTGAAGTATTGCAACAGACTGCTAGTTCTTGTTCTTCCCTCAAATCTCTCCACAATCCAATTCATCCTCTGCTCATTTATCAAAGTGATATACCTAAAGTTCAGGTCTGACCAAGTCATATTTCCTTTATATTTAATAAAATATAGTGACTCTATATAGAAAATTATTTTTTAAGATCTTCACAACCTAGTATATTCCTATCCTCCTTTTCTTATACCTTACTATCTTCTGTGTACTCTTTGATCCAGTAACTGATGATCATGCTGTTACTCATATATAGCACTCCATCTCCGAGTGCTCACTGGTTACAATGGTCTCCTTTACATCTCTAATTTCTAGCTTCCTTGATTTCAGTCTTCTCATCATCTCTAAAATGCCCCTTCAATTAATTCCTTCACTTTGAGACTACTCCCATTTTATCTTTCATAAAACTTGTATATTTGCCATTGTTTTCATGTTTTTTCCATGTCATTACATGTAATTTTTTGAGAATAGAAACTATTTTTCTTTGCTTGTTTTGATTGTGTGTGTATGTATGACAAATACACACATATACATAATCTTTTGGATTACTTAACTATATTGAAGAAAGGAAATGGGGCAGAAAATGACACCTTGCAGAAGTGAGTGTTTAGCAAGTAGCCTGTGCATATCCTAGCAGTGTGATAGGAGAGTCCCTAAATAATCTTCTTCTGCCTTTGTTTGTGAATAAAGAGTAGAGACTACTAATGCAAAGAAAATCATTCACAGTTTTTTGGTGTTTGGGTGTTTATCTCCTAACTCTGAATTTTGGTGCTACCAACTTCAAAAGTAGTCACTGGTCTTTTAGAAGGAGTTGATTTTCTCAGTTGCAAGTTTGTGAGAAGATGATCACAAAGAGAATTTTCTACTGTTGGATGATTAATGCCCTAATTTGAAGGTGTGAGAATGAACCTTGTACATTTTCCATGATTTTCTGTGATTTATTTGGAAAGTTCATATGAGATGAAAGGAAAATATTTTTTCATTGGTCACAGGAAGTAACCAAAGTTTTTACTTTCTTGATGGAGTCATTGAGCATAATGGACTATTTCAACGTTTTATGGAACTCTGTTCCTGAGCCTCTTTGAGATCTTTGGGCTATATGAATTTTCTGTGGCAGTAGTAAACACTGAGGGACTCTCTAAGTATTGGGCTGGGGATGATACCCAAGGTATATTATTTTGAGACTTTTCATGGAAAAAATCAAGATAGGGTAATAAAGAGCCAAAGAGAGAGTGACCACTTTGGGTCAGATCCATAGAATTGAATGTCTTTCATGTAAGCCCAGAGATCTTGGGAGGCCTTGGAACATGGCATTAATTTAAATATGTTAGATTCTCCACAGGGAACTGAACAAGGAATTGATGGTACAAATGAGTTTAAGTTCTAGTAAAGAAAAGAAGACAAGGACAGAAATATTTAATTCAATATAGGGATGTATGATAACCATAAAGGAGGTTAGAGGCAGGGAGTCGTTGTGGATAGAGAGCTGACCTAAGACCCAGGAGGGTCTTGATTCAAGTCTCTTCTTTGACACATATTGGCTTTATGTCTCCAAGCAACTTCCATTTAACTTCAAAGGGCTTTGTGTGACTCTCTAAGCCCACAATGTGTAGTGAAGATGATGACCTGTGTTGGTAGAGGAAGTTATCTTGTAGTTAGTTTTCTGTATCACTAAAATCACAGATTTTTATTCCTTTTCTCTATCTTGGGAAACAGGCACAATCACTCATTTGGGAATAGGGAACAGGTTTGGTTTAATTTAAGAGGTGACAATTACATTTTTTTTGAAAGAAATTATTGTGTTTTGACAGATGAACATGGGACAAAAATTGTTTCACGTGAAAGGATTAATTGAAACACAAGCCAAAAGGAAGCAGAGCATGGGATGCATTAGGTGAGCACCTAGAAGTCAAATTTAGCCAAAGTATAAGGAGTAATAGGAGATTAAAAAAAAAAAAAAAAAAACTTGGACTGGAGTCTAGGCAAGAAAGGTCTAAAATGGACAAGCAGTTGAGTAGAGTAATAATTAGAGAGGGGAAAGAAATTTGAGGCAGGGTAAAAGGTATTGCAGTAGTCCAGGAGAAAGGTGATGAGAACCTATACTAAGCTGGTGTTTGTGGGAAGAGAGATAAGGGAATAGGTAAGAGAGAAAGAAAGATTAAAAAAAATTAATAAAAGAGAGAGAGAGAAGACAGATGTTTTTCAAACTAGAAACAACAAAATTTGGCAATAGATTGGATATGTGTTCTGAAATGTGAGTGAGATGGCCATTATAACACTAAGGCTATAAACTTGAATGATGAGGAAAATGGTTATACTCTCAATAGTAATAGAAAATATGGGAAAGGAGGAATGTTTATGTCATTTAAATATATGGGAATCCATTTAACTAGTCATTTATTTTTTCCTAGTCTACATCTCTCTATCCTGCCCATAAGGCCAGAATATAAAAGCATTTTTAAAAAATCTATGCATATTAGACCTACAGTATTCTATTGATTTATATTTAGCAGACCTATCAAAAAAAAGAAATAAAAATAACCTTTGGCAAATTTTTCTGTTAAGACTTGCTTCTTCTTGTCATCACTGGTTTCCTTTCTGTTTTTGCAAACCTTCCTTTTAATACTTTCCCCCCCATGAGTGAAAGTAAAAGTCACTAACAAACCATATTTCATTATGCTCTCTTCCTTCTTACTTAGAAAATGGAGATTTACCTTAGTCCAATCTTTTTCTATTGGCTGATTTTTCAAGGATGAATGGCAACGTATTAACAAACACAGCAACCAATATTTCAAATATCCATGTATTTTTTCCACTGTATATGTAGTTCCATTCACATAGTAGAGAGTTAATAAATTTAATGTACTTTATTCTGGCTTCATGACGACTAACAGAAGATAGGAAGAAGATATTTCCTTTTGAGGTTGAACTACACAATAACCATTTTTGTTCTGTCCTTACAAGTTTGAAAATGATTTTACATAGTGGATGAAAAATAACTGAACCACAAGCATAGAGGGACCAATATTAGACTTTTAAAATTTAATAATAGCATTGCCAAGCAAATAGCTGTTTTTTTATTATTATTATTTTACAAGTATCTCCCAACAAAAAATGTTCTACAAATTAGACCTCTCTCTAAACCTTTCTCCTCCCCCCAGGCATACAGGTAATTCAAACATGTGAAATCATCATTCTTTATTACTTGCCCTGGGTGGGTGAGAAAGTGATTATTTGGAAAGCTGAAATAACACATCATAAACTTGGTTTTGTGAGAAATGTTCCATGGCACCCATGGAGAAAATGAAATTTAACTTGTAATTAAGTCCCCAAAATGAGTAATTTATTATGAGTCCTAATGGTAGGAAGAAAATTTGTATCTGTCTAAAACAAACTTTTATTTTATGCTTAAGAATTATGTACAAAGAAAGATCTGCATAATATATAGAATGCTGGACTTGGAGTTAGAAAGAACTGGTTTCAAATTCCATCACTAATATGTAGGGGCAGTGAAACTATGACCTTCAAGAAATTATTGCAAAATATAAACTATAGATGAGTTATGATCTTCCTAAGTAGGGGGGGGAAGCACTCCCCAATGATATCACAGGACCCTGATAGATATATTGCACAAATTTTTAAGATGATTTTTTTAATTTTATCAATGTGGAAATGCCTTTCGCTGATCTAGACTTTTAGTAACCCTTATTTGTCTTAGAAGATGATCTTTCAGGCAGCTAGATGGTATATTGCATAGAACACTGGCCCTGAAGTCAGGAGGGCCTGAGTTCAACTCTGGCCTCAGACACTGAATAATTAACTAGCTGTGTGACTTTGGGCAAGCCACTTAACTCCAAAGCCTTGCAAAAAACAAACAAAAACGAGACGATGATTTTTCCTGAGTTATAGCTGTCCCCAACTAGTGTACAACCATTTAGGAATGAGCTACTCACTTAGATAGATTGATCCTAAGGCAACAGAAACATTGTGAAATACTATCATTGAATTTTTTTAGTTTTACTGGAACAGGCAAAGGTTATGATTCTTAGTCAGAAACTTGGACAATACAAGCTTACCTTGATGCTGTAGTGATGCAAGAGTTTGAGAACTTAGATGATGCTACACACTCCACATTCCTTTTACATGAATGTTTCTAATTGAGAAAAAAGAGTGAATTTTACACAAACATCATGGTATCATGGCTCTAAAGATGGATGAAATTTCACAGGTCTTAGAGTTCACTCCTTTTATTTTATTAAAAAAAAACCTGAGACCTAATAGGATAAAGTGACTTGCTGGTAATATAAATTTCATGTTGCATAATCAGAAGTGAGTTTTGAACTCAATTCCTCTAATATGAAAGGTAGGGCTTATTTTCACTCATGGAAATGGTCACTAATTCCCTTATTCATGTTCCATGCATTGGTCTGTGGTTCTATTTACCAACAGAGAATGCTTTATTGCTTTGGAATCTAAAAAGCACTTTTATACACTCCCTCACTTTAAATACACACACACAACTTGTGTTTTATAAATAAATTAGAGAAGAGTAGACCTTATATTCAATGGAGTAAAATAAAAGATCTTTTCAATAATGATTAAAAAAGGGTGGAGGCGAAAGGTTATATTAGTCTCATTTCTCATACTTCAGTACAAAGCAGAGTGATCAGTGGAATAGATGAAGCAAACACATTGGTGTAGTGTTCAATAAATCCAAAGAAATGAGGTTTTAAGAAAAGAATTCACCATTTGAATAAAACTGCTGGGAAAACTAGACAACACTCAAGGTTTAGAAGACTTCAAAGTTTATTCATGCTTCCTGTACCACATAACCATAATTGGAAAATGAAGGAGTGAGCACATGCACCAGCATTTCCACAGCACAGACCAGCTTAACTCTTAACATGGCTTGACTTTTTCATGTAATTAACATTGTGTGGTCTCACAGACTGCTGGAATTTTTTGCTATTTTATGAAATATATGCATATAGAAATTAGGATCGTTATTGTAAAATCTTACATGACTTATTTGTAATTAAAACAGACAACTTTATTGTATGCAGCATTAATTGCTATTTTGTCACAGGACTTTGAGAATAGATTTCAAGGTCTTAGAAAACACCAACTACATTTCTGTATATTTGCTACTTCATTCCCAATTGGCATCAACACTTCGCCTGAAAACTTGTAAATAGAATGTAGAGATTTTCAATCAGATATAAAACTTAAAGAAAAATGTATTCAAGTTTCTTTATTGGACTTTTATAAAATGTATCTGCCTAAAGAAAAATATCCGGTATTTCACGAACATGCCCTGTTCATGACGTCTCTCTTGGGGAGTTAATACATTTGCCAGCAAGTTTTTTTCTTCCCCTTATGAAGGGTACAAGAAGTAAAAATAGAACAGAAATCTCAGATAAGCGTCTTAAAAATATTCTCTGCATCACTACAACTCAAATCAAACTAGATATAGATTCACTGGTATAGAAAAAGCAGGCTCAGTGTTCACATTAAAAGTGAACTGTTTTATTTTATTTTCTATTTTAAAAATAAATGTTTTATTATTATACTCATTGTTTTCTGTTATAATACTTTATCATATTTTATTATTATTACACTATTTTTAATATGAGTTACATTGTAGTCATAAATATTAAATTCTGTATGCTGTCTTGACAAGTTTTTGTTGGGTGATGTGATCCAGAAGAGCTAAAAGGTTGGACACCTATGGTTTGGACCATCACTGCCAGTGCTTAGTGTGGTACATATCTAGAATATAGTAGACATTTAATAGATGCTTTAACTGGCTCTATTTATGTGTGTGTGTGTGTGTATGTCTGTACATACACACACACACACACATATAAACACATATATATATATATTTGTTTTCAGAAAGGCTAATGACAGCTGGGGGGAAATCTATGTATTCATTTTCTCTAATAAAGTCTCAAATCTAAGATATATAAGAAACTGATATGTTTATAAGACTAAGAGCTATTTCATAATTGATAGTCATAAGATAAGAAAAGTCACATGATCTTCAAAGGAAGAAATATAATATATACAAACCAACATAAAAATATTGGAAATCATCGATGCCTTTAAGAAATTTTGAGGGTCCACCTCATATCCATTAAATTGGAAAAGATAACAAAAGAGGAAAATGTTGAATGTTGAAGGAGTTGAGGGAAAAAAATTCAGGTACAATAATGTATAATTGTCGGAACTTTCAGTTGCTTTATATAGTCTGGAAAATTTAGAACTTTACACCTAAATTTACTTAACTGTCCAAATTTTTTGACTGAGCTATTCTACTACTAGGTCTATCCCTGAGAGAAATCAAAGAGAACAGAATCTATATTTACAATTTATAGCAACCCTTTTGAGACAGTCAAACTTTGGAAACTAAGGTAATGTTCAATTGAGCAACAACTAAACAATTTGTGGATATGATGTAATAGAATAATATTTTGCTAAAAATAACAAAATATATCATTTTGGAAGAAACTGGGAAGATTTCTCTGAACTAAAGCAAAGAGAAAAGGGAACTGGGAGAAGAGAGGAAATATTAGAGAGGAAAAATTCTTAAAGACTAGTATATGTAACATGTTAAAAAAAGAATATCTAACATGTGACATATGTTAAAAGGTGACCTCCAGATCACTTAACATTGAATGGGAATGAATGGACCAATTATTTGTTGGTAATATGCTTCAAGTCTACTAGTGCTCTGTGAGAATATCTCCATTGCCCACTGGAAGATTATTAATTCTCTTCAGATATTGTGGCATTCCTTGGTTCATGGTTATATAGTCTGATGATAATAATAATACTGAGATAATTTATAAGTTGCTACCATATACTTATTACATATGGTTTTTATTCTCTCACAGAAACTCTGTGTAGAAGGACAAATTAATCCCCAACCACCCTTTTAGTTTTAAATTTCAAGATGCAGTTTAATTCCTAGAAAGAAAACTAAGAATGAGAGGTTAAATGACTTATTCATAGTCATACAACTAGTAAATATCAAAATCATATCTTCACTAAAATAAATTACAAATTCCAACTCAGTTTTGAACATATTATTCCTCCTCCAAAAATAAAGAAAAGCCCAGTTTCTTACCAAATTAAGCACAAACTCTTTCACCTAGTATTCAAAGGCTCCCTGCTGAGTTCACAGACCAGTCTTTCAAGTCTTATCTCCCACTCTTCCTCTCAGCATAATCTACCCTTCAATTCAGCTAGATTAGGTTCTGGTGCACAAAAACACCTAGCATTTTACAATCTCCACACTTTCCCTCCCAACATTCCTTCCTCCTTTCTAATCTGCATCATCCCTCAAGACTCAAGCCCTAGTTGATTCTGTGAAGTAAATTTGAGTACTTTCTACTGTAATCACTATAGCACTTGTGACAATATGCAACTCTAACAGAAGGTGAAACTCTTAGGAAACACCAAGAAAATCTCTAGATGTATGTTTTGATTGTACTCAAGCTAATTAATAGAAGGTTAGTACTGCTGGCTCTACTAAATGCTAACGGAAATATATGTGTGTGTCTGTCTGTGGACTTGTTTATATATTGATTTATGTATAAAGAATTGGTCCTACACAACTAAAAGTATCTTCCTTACAACAGGCTGATTGGCTTCTGAGATCCCTTCTAGACCTAGATCTCAGCTCCTCTGATTAGACCCAAGATATGACTGGGAGGAGAAGGAGGAGGAAAAGGGTTAATCAGTGATTTGTATTCCAAATGAGGAAACTTAATTGTCCTAGTTTCCAAGTGGTATTATAGATTACTGAATTAGTGACTATTTAAAAAGAAAACTATACTAAACTCAACTCATTTTTTTTCTATTTGATCCTAAAATTTTATTCAGTAGAAAATCATCCTATCAAAGACTTTATTTTGGTATCCCTTGTGCCTATCAGTTTCTATCATTTAGTAGGTGCTTAATAAATGTTTGTTGAACTTAATTGAATTGGAAACAGCTGCCTTTATATTCTTTGAACCAGAAAACTTCCCTGGCAGGAAACATTCCACGTGCTAGCTAAAAGACAATTGAAGGGCACACATTTATCATAAAGTAGCAATCAGGGCTGCACCTTAAATCTTGCGATTCGGCAGAGCACTGGGTGTAATTATGAAAATTGCACCCCTGTTGTGTTTTATTGATTAATATTTTTTGGCTTAGCCCCATATAGTCATACATTTTATAATTTGCATATCAAAAGAATGCCTGTGCTTAGAAACATAATCTCATGCCCTGAATTTTTCAAGGCAAGTTTGGGTTTATTCATATTAGTTAATACAAGTGAGATCAGGTGTACAGTTACATATTTTGTAAAACTTGCATATACTGTGCTTACTGGCTCATAAAGTTTTTTGTTTTCTTTTGTTTTATATAGAACTGATATTTCAAGCCCATCTGGACTTTTAGAAAGCTTAAGTTCTGTTCATGGAAGCAACTATTGAGTAGTCATACTTGTTCATTGGAGCATAAGAGGTTATAAGACAAAATAGTTCATACTAAACCTCAGCTGACTTCTACTGGAGTTTGGAATGTAGTTTTAAATTTTATATTTCATTATGAATGTTTTCTCTCAGATTTTAATTCTTTCCCCAACCCTCAAGGAGATTATACTCTAATGGAAGATGAGAGGTCATGAAAAGAAGTGAATTGTTGGGCATAAAAGTATGTTATCCAAGTGGAGGTAAGGCAGAAAATTAATCCAGTCATGGGGATACTTTTGAATTGAACCAGGTGAGTGTGGTTCCTTCCTCAAATAGAAGTTATAGGGAAAAATTCATCAATCTGATGAGGAGACCTTAGTAGGGAAAGTGCTGCCAGCAAGTGGAGATATCCTCTAAAGATTCTTAGACTGAGCTGGATACAGGGAATCTTTTTTATTTACATTAGGGAAAATTAATATTATGCTCTCATTTATTAATCAGTATTCCTCTGTAAGTCATCCTATCCCCCATTTTTTCCAAACCCCTTTTCTCAGGCTATCTTAAAAGATCATTTCTCCCATTACAATTAGAGATTTTATTGAATAATGTGATTATTTCTAGCACCTATGACCCCCATCTGGGGTTTTCTTGGTAAAGATACTAGAAATTGCCATTCCCTAGTTCATTTTGCAGATGTGGAAACTGAGGCAAACAGGATTAAGTTACTTGCTCAGGGTCACATTGCTAGTAAGTGTTTGAATTCAGACTTGACTCCAGGAAGATGAGTTTTCCTGTCTCCAGATTTCTTGCTCTATTCACTTTACCACCTGTCAGATCTTGAAAATTAGTCTAACCTTGGATGCTTGCCTTCTTTAACTGTAAAAAAAGAACTAGTTTGGGTTGAGTGCCTCCCCTGGTACAGGTTTGGTCTTCAAGTGGGAGGTCAATTGGAGGGAAGGATGGGAACATGGTAGAGGGGGAATCCTGATTGGGATTGTTCTGATTTTCTGGCCAAAGTTACTATAGGCAGCTGAGGCCTATGAAGCAATTAACAATCCTAAATTGTCAGGGGCATGATTAACTGCAGTTGGAAAACCAACACACTTTCCCCAGCTGCTGCTAAATTGTAAGGTTTTTTGTTCATACTACCCCATCTCCATTCAGATCTCAAAAGGATCTCAATAAATATGGTCTTTTCTGTCCCAACTTTATTAACATAGACAATCTCTCAGATATGTTGTGATTGGGTTGGAGTATGTTGTGAACTTCTTGATTAAAACATGGAAAAAACATTGAATGACATAGATTTATGAAATAGATGACAAGTAGAAATAAGCATATTACATATATGCTTATGTATACACACAAATATGTTTATAGATATCTATGCATATAATATGTACATAAGTGTGTGTTTTATATATATACATATATATATATGTATATACACATTCATGTTTATTTGTAGCCTTCCTTTAGTCAGGGGAACACTAGACTCTAAATATAGAAATAAAGTAAAAGTCATGAAGCAGAGAACAAAAGAAAGCAAAGAACTGGATTGTTTTGAAAATAGTTTAACATTTATTATATAGGTTTTCTTGAAATGGAAATTTATTATTTTATAATGAATCCTCTCTTATGTTCTGCTCTTTACATAGCAATGATTTTTTTTTCTTTTCTCATTTGGTATTTGTTTAAATAAATTCAAAACAATTTTTTTTAAAAGAATGACATCTCTGATTTAGATTTAGAACAAGGTCATCTTGTTTCCTGTAGACCAATGGAGGTAGCCTCGAAAATTAAAAACCATAGAAAATGAATACTTATCCATTAATTATGGAAAGTATTAAATGACAAAACCTCAATTTCACCATTTCCCCTATGGACTATAACAATCTCTAAGGAATTATTTTTAGTACTGTCAACAACAGCACCAATCATATCACCTTATAATTACATTCAGGGCGATCCAAGTACATCAAAATTCTCTTTATTAAAAATATTGTTTCATCTCTGTCTCTCTCTCTCTTTTTTTTTTTTTTTTAGTTTTTGCAAGGCAATGGGGTTGTGGCTTCCCCAAGGCCATACAGCTAGGTAATTGTTAAGTGCCTGAGGTAAGATTTGAACTCAGGTACTCCTGATTCCTGGGCCTGTGCTCTATCCACCTAGCTGCCCCCATTTCATCTCTTAATCTTTGATTTAGTAATCATATGGTAGCTAAGGCTAATGAAATTAATAAATTAAAAAAAAAACAACCCTCCAACAACCCACCTATGGTGAAGTTGATTTTCTCTATGTGAATATACCTGAAAAACTATATATGTGAGAGAATTTATTTATGTTTTCACATTTATAAACATAAACATACTTATATATTTATTGTTTATATATTTATATTTATAAATATGTAATATTAATTTATAAAAATATATACCTGCATTTATTATCCCATTATCTGTGCTTCCATTTAACTAGTTTCTTAGTAATAAATTAGTCATCATATATCTTCATCTCTTTAAATTTAAATGCCCTAAGTCAAATTCCCTTCACTGCTTCTTTCTTCCCAAATAAGTAAGTGTGCTTATCTGTTTCTCCAATTCATGCCAGAAACCATGTAGCTAATGCAGAATGAGAACTCCAATAGAATCCCAAAATCAAAACTGAGACAGAGTGATTTAAGAGAAAAATAAGAATTTGTAGCATGACTCATATTATTTTTTTTTGCCTCCCTTAGAGAAGGAACTAAGAAGCAATACACAGAGGCCATGAGATTACTGTCAACTCCACAGTGTCCAAAGTTGCAAACAGCACAACATTCATCATGTTCTTGCAATCTTTTTAATTACTGGGATTTATTTCTTATTCATTGATAACCCAAACTGAGCACACAGATTCATGCATATTGTGGCTTTTATATAGTGCTAAATAGATAAAAATAGAGTGCTAGTGTTCTCTTTTTATTGTGATTCTATTTCCTTAGTTCTCAAGACTTCAGTTTCCTTAACAAGCACAAAAAGCCATTTGTTTCCTCTGAAGTTTTTTAAGAATCTCTTCATTGATAGACTTCTGAGATAGGGAATCATCACTATCAAACCCACATTATGAGTTCAATCTCCTTCCATGCTACATACTGTCATATTAATAGAATTTTTCTGAAAAATATTTCTGAGTGCATCAGAAGTTCAAGATCAAACCCCATGGGATTTTTTCCCCTTCTATTTTCTTTTAACACAAATGTGAATATTTGTCACTTCTAAATATGTTTTTACCTCAAAATGACATTTAAAATAGCAATCTTTTCATGATTCTCAAGTCAGATGAGGCAACCATCTGACTATAATGAAAGAATGATTCAACAGCAATCCAAATGGAATCTTTTAATCATCTCCAACTCTATTACAAAGGTGAAAGGAGAATATTTTTCCTCTATATGGCTTTCATGTACTGAAACATACAATTTAATTCTTGACTTGTTAAGGGGGTGTTGCTTCTCTCTAAGCTGAAGTGGATTTCAATTTTGATATATATTTTGTTCAGTTATTACTCATGTTTTCTCTCTCTTTCCTAAAATGTATCATCCCCTCCCCATCCCACTCCAATCTCTGTCTGTTGAGACCTTGTCCTTTCTTCAAGGCATTGATTCCCAAAATCATACAAAACTTTTCCTCAGCCTAGTTGAAAGTGATCTCCCCCCCCCCCCCCCCCCCCCCGCCCCCCTCTAAGTACTCAGGCACCTTTCTTTGAATCTCTTTTTTGTTTTGAGCAGTCCTGTGCAAATCTCTCTCCCACCCTAACCCCTTTATGTTGCAATCTCCTTGAGAACAGGCTTTTTACTATTTTGTTTGCAGTTAAGCATCATATTGTAGGTTCTTGATTGAACAAACAGACATTTATCAAGTGCCTGTCATATGCTAGGAATACTTCTCCACCTGATTATATATTTCTACCTATTATTATAATTCTTCCTTCAGGGAAAAACTTTGACATTTTTTTTCCTCTCTTCTTCCCCAAGACTAAAATTGATTTGTGTCTCCTCTAATTTCTTATAGAACTTCCTGAGATTGCCTGTAGGAAGCAGTAGCTAAAAAGCTTTATACTTGGAGTATATAGCAGGAGATTTGTCCTCTTTTGAGAGACAAATGGACAGAAATCCCGAAGAAGAGTAGAGAATGGGAGAGAAATTAACACCCTGTTACCTTTCAATCCAATAAGCATTTTTAAACATTTGTTAAGGGCCTTCTGAATGCCAAGCAGTGCCTTAGGCATTTATGATAGATATGTAGACAAAAAATGAAATAGTTCCTGACTTTATGGACCTTGAATTCAACAGGACGACATAGAACTTAAATACAATTTAAATTGAATGTAAATAATTAATATTAATACTTAATTTTAAATAACAATTAAAAATACATTATAATTTCAGGAAATGGAGAACACTGACAAGGTAATATTTCAACTCAGATATGGTAGGTGAAAGGCAGGAAAAGTTATGCAAAAACAAAAAATAAATAGTAATTTAAAAAATAGTGGGAAGAATTAAATCTGAGTTACTATGAGGATGAGAAAATTACTTGTAAGAAAACTAAAATGACTTTTCCAAGTTGTTTCCAGGTAGAGAGGGACAGCTGTGTTCACCCAGGGTGGCCAAAAATGTTGCCTGAGCAACTGGGGTTAGGGAGATATAATTGTGGTTCATTTTGAATGAAGAACTCACCAGTCTCTGACTAAAAATTAACAGGTTACACAAATGGTTTATAAGTTAGCATACAGGGCAGCTAGGTGGCACAATGGATAGAGCACCGGCCTTGAAGTCAGAATGACCTGAGTTCAAATGTGACCTCAGTCACTTAATTATTACCTAGGGCAAGTCACTTAGCCCCATTACCTTGCCAAAAAAAAAAACCCACTAGAAGTTAGCATACAAAATCCACAAATTACTACAAACTGTTCAAATAGGTCCTTTGGAGAAGCAACTAGATATTGAGTTTATTAAAAGAGATAGTAATTTCTAAGAAACTAATAAAGCTAAGCAAAAAGAGACAGTTGAGAGAGATAGCAAAGAGGATAGACAAATAAAAAGGGAAGAGGGAAAGGAAAGGAAAATCAGATCAACATAGATCCAGCTGCATGGTTCTGGGACCCCATTGGTGTAGTAATTTGGAGGTATAGCATATGGATCCAGTTTAAAGAAAGGAAGAAAGAGGCCAGAACAGCCCTGATAGAAGTAGGAAAAAGAGAGCAAGTTGGGATGGAAGCTTACTTAAATACATTTCATGGTGAGCACGATAAGGGAAGGGTGGTGCTTGAGGAGTAGTTGAGCACCAAGCTTCAAGTACTCTCTGATGTTCATGCCATAGGGGTGGTCCTTAAGGAGTGGTTGGACCATATGGAGTGGATGTTTCTTGATGTAAGTCAGTACTCACTGAGCATGAGCAGTGTTCAATAGTACTATGCATATTCCTACTACAAAGTGCATTACCAAGGTCAGCCTTACTGTTAGTCCAAAGTGACTTAGGAAATGGGGTTCAAAAAGAGCCAACACAATGAAAATGACCTCCCCGCCCACAGTACAGAAAAGTTTCCATTATGAAAAGATTACATTTCTCTGTTTTCAGAGTTCCCCTGCTTCTGTCTGAGTGTCTAAGTAAAAGGTTTAACTACAACTCTAACTCAAAGTCCATCCCTCTATCCCTTGAGCCATGCTGTCTTCCATTCTGATTCCAGGAATGCAAGATTCCTTCCACTGTTCAACATTATCTCCCCTTCCTAAATCATCTTCTATACAAGAGGTCATTAGAGGTGTTAAATTGAGATTCCCAAGTCCACAACTACTTCATGTCAAAATCCTCAAGAATTATAATTTTCTTTTGCCTATAGAATAAAATAACAACTTCTTGTGTTAGATTTTTACAATCTTTCACAAATATTTTTTCCTTATAGATTACTATGTGATTTCCCATGATATATTCTTACACACTTTTCACTTGCTCATTGTACATGGAATTTTTTCATTTTCCTCCATGTGTCTATGCAGTTGTGTATGTAGGATTTCACTCCTTTGTGGAAACCATTTTCTCTTACCTCTTAGAATTCTTGCCTTCCTTTACTGTTCAGCTAAGGTATCAACTCCTACATAAGAACTCATTGATATCCCTAATATTTATCACTAGCCTCATTGAGGTTCAGGATACAGATCATTTCTCTCTCTCTCTCTTTGATTTTTGCAAGGCAATGGTGTTAAGTGACTTGCCCAAGGTCACGCAGCTAAGTAAGTATTAAGTGTCTGGAGTCAAATTTGACCCTGGGTTCTCCTGATTCCAGGATCAGTGCTCTTATCTACTTCATACCTAGCATACTAGACTTTTTCCAAGTCAAGCAAAGGGTATTTGTTTTGGGAGATCACATTCCCCAGAAGTGGGATTTTCTCCTGATTGAATAGAGAAAGCTTTTAAAGGTAGGAAAATGAGGGAATTAGGACTGGGAAAAGGATTTGTTGTCTTGTTGTTTGGGGACTTGTCTTGAGGGGGGGGGCAGGAATTTTCTGAATCCTTGCCAGGGGTCAAGGTCCTTCATTGAGATTCAGTTAACTCATCCACCTTACTCCCTCATTGTTTTATATATATTTTTAATCTACAAATAGGTTGTTTCTGTCCATTATAAGGTAAAATTGTTGAAGTCACACTTAATTTTTGGCACTTGGGTTCTCTTGTTTGTCTATATTTGAAAGAAAGACTAAGTGGTAGATAAATTTGGAAATTAATTTTAACCCCAATGACATGAGTCTTAATAGTCCTTCTTACCCTGTATTGATGAGGACAATGAACTTGAATGAAACACTTTGACCTCTGGCAAAGACTCAGTCAAGCCCTGCCCCCAGGCCAAAAGATATGCCTCTATCAAGAAAACAAAAAATCCCTGCCCTAGCCTGAAAGGATTAAGTCTTTGAGCTAAAGTACCTGTTCCTATCCTAGGTTAAAAACTATAAAAATCTACTCCCATCTCTTTGTTCAGGGCTATTGAAACTACTTGAAAGCTGCCTATTCTTGCATTCCATTCAGAATATACTCAGACTATTTGTTATCCACTCCTTAATCTCTACTGAGCACTATTCTTAGTCACTACCCTATATAAACTCTAGTCTTATCCCTGTTGCAATCAGTCTTAACTCTCTCTTTGCTTGGCTTCTCTACCCCTATTACTACACAACCTTACAGTTATTCCTAGCTTCTCTACTTTATGCTGCTACTTTCTCTCTCTCTCTCTCTCTCACACACTTTTTAAGGTTTTTGCAAAGCAATGGGGTTAAGTGACTTGCCCAAGGTCACATAATTATCAAATGTCTGAATCTGCATTTGAATGCAGCTCCTCCAGACTCCAGGGCCAGTGCTCTATTCACTGTACCCCTATGCTGCTCTCTCTTGATGCTACTTAGCCCCTGGTGACTGCTACTGTTAATCAGTCCATTGTTCTAATTGTCCCTAATTAATTTGCTAAATTTCTCTAGCTGCTGCTGCTTATTCCTTCAGGGGATCAGCCCAATTGTAATAGCCTTGTAACTGCCATTACTTATTGTCTGTCTCTGTTCTCTGTCTCTGTCTCTGTCTCTGTCTCTGTCTCTGTCTCTGTCTCTCTGTCTCTCTCTCTCTCTCTTGCTAAAGTTTCTAAGAAACCCAAGCCCCTATTACTATGGCATTTCTTTATTTGTTTAACTGCAATGATACATAAATAAACCTTTTTTTCCATCCCAAATACTAGGTCAAGAGCTGTTCTTTCCGTGTATTCATTCACATGTTTTTAAACCTTACAACCTTCTTTCCCTCATCATTATCACAAGTTATATTAAGGGGGAAATGATTATCACTTTATAGAGGCTAAGGAGAAGATAACATTTTCATACATGTTCAAAGAATATCTAGTAAAAAAAATTACCTAATATTTTATCTTCCTAGCCAGCTTTAATTAAATTCCTATAATAAGATTTATGTGTCAATCCTTCCCTTCCCATCCACTTTGGAAGGAGTAGTGTTACTACTGACATTTTTCTCTACCTTGTTCTCTACTTCTATGTCATCTTCCTAAAAATTCAAAAACTTGAAAGGAAGATCCAGTTAAAGGAGGTGTTATGCACTGCTATCACATTCTTTATCTTTTTAGTTTGTTGCCAGATTTCTGTTTGGTATCATATCATCAGATTCTGTTAATCCTTTCAATTGGATGAGAGTGATTTTAGCTTGTAACAGAGGCACTCTGATGGAGCTGGGAATATCCACCATCATTGTCCCTAACCTCATCATGTAACTTCTGACTGCGATGAAGGTGATTGGAGTTGGGGGGGGGGGCAGCTAGGTGGCCCAGTGGACAGAGTCAGGAGTCAGGAGGACCTGAGTTCAAATTTGACCTCAGACACTTAATAATTACCTAGCTGTGTGACCTTGGGCAAGTCACTCTTAACCCCAATGCCTTAAATAAAATTAAAAAAAAAGATAATTGGAGTGGATAACATTCCAAAAGACCATGTTCTTTTTTCAATGTCACATCGAAGTTATTTGGTATGATTATTACTATTGGCCAATACATTTTATTTGTAATGACTAGAATGTAAAGAGACCCCTCTAAAATGAGTGTGGGAATCTACCTCCTAATCAACATTTAACACTTGGCTGCTGGGTTAATTGGCCTCCTTTTGGATGAACTCTTGCAGAAATATGGTCTTAGTTCTAGTATCTCTCTCTTCATTGCTACCAACATCTATGAGACCATTATGTGAAAAGCATTTAATCCTACTACTGTCAATATTGGCCAAGATATGGAATTTGAAGGTACCCTCATTGCATTGTGCCATCTGTTGGCTACATGAATAAAGTTTGGGCCTTTTGAAAAGTTTCTGTCCCTGAAACTTCCCCAGCCTCATGAATCTACCTGATCCCCACCATCTTTATATCTACAGTTATCTATTTGCAGGGCTTAATTGTTGACCTGACCATAAAAGCATGTTATCATGGTCAGTACAACATCTATCCCATCAAGTTTTTCTACACTTCCAACATTCCCATCTTCTTTCAATCTGCTTTAGTATCTCATTTCTATGTCATTTCCCAGATTTTTTCTGCTGACTTCAGTGGCAACTTATTGGATAGTCTACTGGGTACCTGGTTTGATACCTCTTGGGGTTCAGCTTGTGCTTACCCAGTTGGTGACATTTGCTAATACCTGTCACCCTCTAGAATCCATTGTATACTTAGCATTCTTTCTGGATTCATGTGAATTCTTTTCCAAAACATGAACTGAAGTCTCAGGCTTCCCAGCCAAAGATATTGCAAAACAGGAAAAGAAACAGCAGATGGTGATGAGAGGTCGCAGAGTAACTTCCATGGTCCATAAACTAAACAGATGCATTCCCTTGCCTGCTACATTTGGTAGACTGTATATTTGGATCCTTTAAGTCCTGGAAGATTTCTTTCAAGTTATTAGATATGGAATGAGAATCTTGGTTGCAGTTACCATCATTTACCAATACTTTGAAATATTTGTCATGGAACAGAGTGAAGTGTTTTAAACAGCATGGGTGTTTTGAAATTATACCTCTTCTTTAAATTATGGCCCTAAAAGAGGGAGAATATTTTTGAATTGTTCAAGAAAGAAAAGAAATAACCAAAATTCTGTTACAAGAGCTCTTATTAAAAGAGCGACACATACATGGTTTAAGAACTTTTGTTTTATATTCCTTCATTCCAACTTTTTTGTATATATATGCATACTTTTTATTTTATTTTATTTTAGGTTTTTGCAAGGCAAATGGGGTTAAGTGGCTTGCCCAAGGCCACACAGCCAGATAATTATTAAGTGTCTGAGGCCGGATTTGAACTTAGGTACTCCTGACTCCAGGGCCGGTACAATATCCACTGTGCCAAGTAGCCACCCCAATATGTAATGCTTTTAAAATAGCTAGAGAATATCAAAAATCATTTTTGCATTAGTAAAAATAATTGTAGAAATGGAATTTTCTTTATTTGACATTTGTACTCTTAGCTTAATTGATGTTAATGATTAATAACTTTCCAAAGTATCATCACTTTTTAAAATTTATTTTTAAAATTTATTTTGAGTTGGTGTCTTCTCAGCACTGACTGTTGCTGTACTCGTCACAATTTCTACCACCCAGAGGGACCTATGAATCTGGTTATAAGCACAAACATCATTAAAACTTATCCGGTTCATACTGGGAGTGTGTGGGAAGAATATGACTTTAAATTCAGGTGGATAGAAGGAAGCTTTCATTATATTGAAATTTTATCAGAGGGTGTCTCTCTTTTAAATGACCTGAACATTCAGTAACAACTGATGAAAGGCATCATTTTAGCATAAGACTATCACCAGATAATTTTTTTTCTTTTAAAAGTAGCTTTCAGTATAGCTTACCTTTTCCAAAAGAAGAGAATAGTTTGCCTAAGAGTGGAAAATGTAACAAGATTGGGAACCCTGTTGAGTACCTCTCTGTCTCTCTCTCTCTCTCTCTCTCTCTCTCTCTCTCTCTCTGTCTCTGCTTGTCATTACCATTGGCTACATTAATTGAACTTTGTAGACTAAAATAACAGAAACTGCATGTCCTTGCTTCCTACATGTCAATTAGTTTTGCCTTTAAGAAGTCCAGAGTATTTTTGCTTTAAGAACTAGAGCCTAACTAGACTGACTAATCTGTCTCTGTCTTTCTCTCTCTCTCTCTCTCTCTCTCTCTCTCTCTCTTTCTCTCTCTGTCTCTCTCTCCCCATCTCTCTGTCTCTGTCTCTCTCTCTCTCTCTCTCTCTCTCCATCTCTGTCTCTCTCTCTCTGTCTCTCTGTTTTGTCTCTCTCTCTCTCTCTCTCTCTCTGTCTCTGTCTCTCTGTCTTTGTCTCTCTGTCTCTCTGTCTCTCTGTCTCTCGATATATTGAAAACTGGTTTTTTTCTAAAATAGTCTTCATTGCTTCATTGCCTGAGCACCCTCAAAGTTGCATTTACATATCTTATCCTGATACTTCCAACTTAAGTTCCAGTTTTCTCATATCATTTGACCTTGAGTCTTCCTACCTGCCCCTTTCACCCTTAACCCCTGAAAAGTTATTTCAACGAAGAAAACATTTAGGCAAGTAATTAGGCATAGAAGGAAAGTCACCCAACTTTCATAGCCAGTTCCATCATACATATTTATTATTTTAAAGGGAGATTAAAATACTACCCTAACTTGTATTTTTGTTCTTTTTAAAAAATGGGTAAAATGAGCTTGTGAATGAAAAGAAACCAGGGAATTGAGTTCTATACAAATCAGTATTGCCCAATATGAGAAGAGAAATAAACAAAACATACAGTAAGATCAGAATTTTAAAATCTACATTTTTTCTTATGTTACTCCAATATTATTTTAAGCCTTTTTTTAGGGTTTTTTTTGCAAGGTAAACGGGGTTAAGTGGCTTGCCCAAGGCCACACAGCTAGGTAATTATTAAGTGTCTGAGATCAGATTTGAACCCAGGTACTCCTGACTCCAAGGCTGGTGCTTTATCCTCTACGCCACCTAGCCGCCCCCTTTTTAAGACTTTTTAAGATTTTAAGTCCAAAAACTGTTTCTGTCCTCAAGTGTTAAATGTATGGCAGGTGTTAAAACCTTTTCATAGTTGGAGATAGTTCAGGAGAATCTTAAAGATTATTGTAAGGAACACAGGGAAAGATATGTTGGTAAAGTTCACTAGGGTCTAAGTTTGTTGAACCAGGAAATGAGAAAGACTTTGGAATTTGGTGGCACCAGAGACAAAATGTTCCTTTGAAGGACAATCTGGAAGCAAAGAGAGAATTCAGTACTGGGATGTGATACTTGAATTGTTATGCATTCTTCAAAATAGTGGTAACCTGGTGTCATAGAGAGTAGAACTCTACCTAAATTGAAGAGGGCTTAGAGGAGTTTAATCCATAGATTACAACTAATCCCTTCTAAATGGGAGCTGCCACCTCAGGTGGAGTATTTTATACATAGTGCAGGGTGTATCTGTGCAGTTTTAAAATGTCAAAGTCATCAGTTTTCTTTGATTTCTCTGCTCTCCATTGCCATTTCTTTAATCATTCAGTAATCTCTCATCCTTTTAGATTTATGCTATTCATATGTTCAACTCAATCAAAAATCCTGGTAGGTAGATGTCCAGGTCACTTTCTTTCCTTCTTCATAGTGGCTGATACATCCACCCACAATCATACAAACGCATATACATACATATATGTACATATTTTCTTTCTTAAATACCTTAACCATTCAGATCCTAAACAGACTCACCTCCATTAAGCATCAACTCCTTCCCACATCATCCATAAACAAAGATTGTCAATCCCTAGACCTTGCTATCACTTACAAATGTACCACTTCTATGTTCAAGAATTTTACCAGTCACAATCTATCAGCTATTCATCATTCCTTCTCCCTTCCCTTATAACCTATAATCTTCATTCATACCATGATCTCTAATGACTTGACCTTTAATTCTCTTCTAGGACATTGGCCCTTCAGTAACCACTTCTTCCTCTTCTCCCTATATTGATCCTTTGATGAACCCATTCAATTCTATACAGCTCTCCTTTTTTTGAATCTCATATACCACTTTTCATATCATTGATTATGTTGGGTTGAGCTTTAACCTTGGATCTCACCCATCATTCATCACCTTTGCTCCTACACATGTGCCGCTAAATAAAACAGAGAAAATCTTACAACTGTTCTGACTGGGCTGGCTACAAATTTTGTGTTACACAAACTCAACTGGGTTCTCTCTGCTGCTGGGTCTACTATATTTGCTTTATCAACACACTAGCATTCTTTCTTCAGCAGTTGTTTTTATCCCTCCTCAAATATCCTTTCAGTTTCTCTCTCAGCTAAAAACTTTGCCTCATATTTTGTGGCAAACAATTTAAGACTTTCACTGTGAAATCCCTCTTTTTCTCTTTTCCTCATCACTAATCATTCAGATGTCTTCTGCACTTTCTCCTTTTTCATTGTTCTTTCATATGATGAAATGACCTTATTCTTCAACTAAGGCTAACCTCACTACTTAGTCAAAATATCCCATTCAATTCCATCTCTTCCAAGAATGATCTGTAGTTATCCACATTCATTCACTTGTATAGAATCTCTCCTAGTTTACTGACTCATTGCCTACTGTCTATAAATATGCTAATGTCTCCCCAATCCTAAAAAAATCTCATTTGATTCTTCCATTCTTACAAATTCTTGAAAACACTACCTAATGGTGGTGAGAAACCAGAAAATTGTCTGAATTATCTCCAGTTTCCTTCAGAAACAATATTGACTCAAACCTCTAAAAGAATTTTAGAAGAACAATAAACACAATAAGTCAATAATGAAACAATTTTCTAGCCCAAAATAAATTAGAAGGACATCAGGATCAAAAAATAGACTGGACAAAAACTTTCAAAAAATTATCAAGGAAAACTAGAACCAGATAGAAAAAAATTCAGTGAAAGAATCTACCAATCACTTCCTCAAGGAAAGCTCAAAAAGAAAGTTCCAAGGAACATTGTACACAAATTCCAGAATAATCAAGTCAAGGAGAAAATATTACAGGCAGCCAAAAAGAAATAATTCAGATATTAGAGTCATAGTCAGGACTACACAGAACTTAGCAATAAACAATAAAGGATCAGAGGATTTTGTATATGGTATTCGAGAAGACAAAGGAGTTTGGACTAAAACCAAGAATCTTCAATGCAGCAAAACTTAGCATAATATTTCAGAGAAAAAAGATGGACATTGAAAGAAATAAAGGACTTTCAAGATTTCCTGATGAAATACAGGACTCAAGAGTAGCATGTAAAGGCGAATGGGAAAGGAAAACAATGACAACAATATGGCATTAAATGAGGTTAAACTGTTTCTATAACTGCATGGGCAAATTCTGAAGAACTGTTTCTTTATTAGGTCAGTTAAAAGGAGTATAATTAGAGATTGTTGCCATAAGTTGGCTTTGATGTAATGACAAAGACAAACAAATACATTAATTAAGGGATAAAAAATGGATTGAATTGGGAGAAGAGGAGAAAGGGGGAGGCAGAATGGGTTAAATTATATCATATGAAGATGCATGAAAGACTTACTATAGTAGAATGAAAGAAGAGGAGGTGAGCATTGTTTGAACATTTCTCTCATTGAATTTGGCTTAGAGAGGGAATAACATACACATGCAACTGGGTAAAGGAATCTCTCTTACTCTATAGAGAAGTAAGAAGGGAAGAGGAAAAGGAATGGGGGGGCTGGTAAGAAGGTAGGCAGTGACTAAAAGCAAAAGACTGATAAGGAGAGCCAGGGTGAAAGGAGAGAGAGAGAAAAAAAATAAATGGAAAAATAGGATGGGAGGAAATACAGAGTTAGAGCTCATATGAATGGAAATGGGATAGATTCTCACATAAAATGGAAGCAGTTAGCAGAATGAATTAAAAATCAGAATCCTACAATTTTTTGTTACAAGAAACACATTTGAAACAGAGACACAAACACACAAAGAGTAATGGTAAAAGGTTGGAGCAGAATCTATTATGTTTCAGTTAAAAAAAAGGTAGCAATTCTGATCTCATACATAGCAAAAGAAGAAATAGATTTAATTAAAAGGTACCATAGAATCAATATGGATCTATGTTTAGTGTGGTTATAAATGTAAAGCCTATATCAGATTGCTTTCTGACAGGGGGATGGGGTAGGGAAGGGAGGAAGAAAACCATAAAATTCAAAACCTACCAAAACAAAAAGATTAGTAAAACCTACCATTGCATGAAGTTGGAAAAACAAATAGAATATTAAAAAAAAATTTTTAAAAATGGTACCATAGACCATGAAGTAATATTAGTACAAAACTATATATGTATATCAAGTGGCATATAGCATGGAAAATCTTGAAGAGAAGTGAACTGCAAGAAAAAATTGACAGCAAAATTATACTAGTGGGGGACCTCAACCTTTCCCTCTGAAACTAAATGAATCTAGCCACAAAATAAAAAAGAAAGATAAGGTGGTGAATATAATTTTAGAAACAGAATGTTAGGCTTCTAGAGAAAATTTAATGCTGATAGAAAGGAATATACCT
The DNA here is from genome assembly GCF_037893015.1 of Macrotis lagotis. NCBI lineage: Eukaryota > Metazoa > Chordata > Mammalia > Peramelemorphia > Peramelidae > Macrotis > Macrotis lagotis. The sequence continues at coordinate 90,801,090 of NC_133662.1, read as the reverse complement.
TTTTATCAGTGGTACATGGCACCTACACAAAAATTAATCATGAATTAATGCATAAAATCTTTTAGTCAAATGCAGAAAAGCAGAAATACTAAATGCATCCCTTTCAGATAATGGTGTAATAAAAATTATATATATATAATAAAGGACCATAAAAAGATGGATTAAAAATCCACTGGAAATTAAATAATCTAATCCTAAAGAATGAGTGGTTCAAATCAAATAAATAGGCAATAAATTTATCAAAGAGAACTGCAATAATGAGACAACATAATATGGGAAGCAACCAAAGAAGTAATTGGTGGAAATTTTATGTCTCTAAATGCTTACATGAATAAAAAAGAGAAAAAGCAACTCACTAAATTGGACATACATCTGAGAAATCTAGAAAAAAGAGCAAATTGAAATTCTCAAATTGAAAACCAAATTAGAAATCCTGAAGCTCAAAGTAAAGATTAAGACTTCAGGGGTAGCATGAAGCTAGGATACTCCCAGTGCTTTTTTCCTATACAACATTTAATGAAGTCTCTACAAAGACATTAAAGCTACAGATCCCACCAAAAATAAAGCTAAAGCTAACATTTCTATTTCCATATTGAATAATAATGATAATGGGCATCTTTATTTCACCTTAAACTTATTGGAAATGTCCCTTGTTTAGCCCCATTACATATAATATTCGTAGATGATTTTAGTTAAATGCTGTTTATTATTTTAAGGAAGACTCCATTTATTCCTATACTCTCTAGTGATTTTAATAGGAATGAATGTTGTATTTTGTTAAAGGCTTTTTCAGCATCTATTGAGATAATCATATGATTTCTCTTGGCTTTGTGATTGAAATGTTTAATTATATTGAATGTTTTCCTAATATTGCACCATCACTGCCTACCTAGTGTAAATTCTACCAGACCATGATGTGTTATTCTAGTAATAACTTCTTGTAAATATTTTCATAAAATTTTATTTAAAATTTTTACAACAGTGTTCATTAGGAAGATTGGTTTATAATTTTCTTTGTCCATTTTGACTCCTTTTTGAGGTTATCAGCATCATATTGATGTCATAAAAGGAATTTGGTAGAACTTCACTACTTTAAAAAATACTTTATATAGAAGTAGAATTCATTTGTAAATTCATCTGGGCTTGTACACTTTCATCTGGGCTTGTACACTTTTTCTTACAGAGTTCATTGATAGTTTCTTCAATTTCTTTTCTGAAATGGAATTATTTATTTTATTTTTTCTTCTTTTAATCTGAGTAGTTTGTATTTTTGTATGTGTTCATCCATTTCACTTAGGTTGTCAAATTTATTGGCATAAACTAGCTCCAAATTATCTTTTTAATGTCTTCATCATCATTGGGGGTGGGTTAAAACTTTTCATTTTTGATACTGATAATTTGTTTGTTTTTTCTTTTTTTAATCAGATGAACGAAAAGTTTATCTAATTTATTAGGGACAGCCCTGGAGTCAGGAGTACTTGAGTTCAAATCTGGAATCAGACACTTAATAATTATCTAGTTGTGTGACCTTGGGCAAGGTACTTAACCCCATTGGCCTTGCAAAAAACCCCAACTCTTTGTTTTATATATTAAATAGTTTTCTAGCTTTCAATTTTATTAATATCCCTGTCCAGTCATACTTCTGGACTCCCTTATCTTTCCCAGGGGAATGAATTGGAGGGGAAGGAGACAAGAATGACAAAGGAGACAAGAATGACAAAGGAGACAAGTACTCTATCAATATCTCCAAGTGCTCCATTTATTCACCAAAACACCAGTGCCTAAATACCTTTCCAGTCTCTAATCCACTCTCACTCCTGTGTCACTTAATAAGATAAGATTTTGGTGCTCAAGGATACCAGGTGAAGATAATTCACAATGTTCCCGTACACAACAATGATTCCCAACATTTCCCCTTCTTGTTTTTGAAGCAAAATTATTATATAATGAATGCTATACAAGTTATAAACAAAAGTTCAAAAACAGTACAAAAAAATGTCAATAACAATAGTTAAACCCAAATAAATATCCCCAAATTCCTTGAAATTCATTTTTCCCTAACTTACAAATAAACAAAGATTACAAAATTTTCTTTTGCCAACAAAAAACCTTTCAAAGCAATCAAATTCAAAATTCAAACTAAAAGGAGTAGCATTTAACTTTACCTAACTATTGCAGTTTAGATACTAACACACTCTCCACACAGAAAACAATTCTTTTGTATTTCAAAATTATCAAAGTGAGATTGTTGGACACCCTGGACAGTACCAAATTCTCAGACTATAGAAATATTCTCCCACTTCTCCAAGATAGTAAAGAGATGTAAAATGCCCTATAGATGTTCAAATAAACACATATACACATAACCAGTCAAGCCTACTCAACAGAAATATAAACCATAGGCAAAGACTTCATTAGACAAAATCCAAATTTCCCAATCCCAGAAAAAAAAATCTTCCCCTTTTCTCTCAACTAATTGCACCACAAAGCTTCCCAATCAAATAACCTATTGAAAACCATAGTCATTGCCCAACCCCACCTCCTCCCCAAACCAGGAAGAAGGCATGGGAGTCCCTTGATTTCTAAAATAAGTTTTTTGAGACATGGGTTTGAGTTTTGAAGTTCCAAAAAGGAAGACTTCCCTTCTCCCTCCCCCCTCCCTCTGCAGAGAGTGGGAATGGCAGAGAATGAGAGAAAGCATTTCAAATTATTTAAGATGTTGACAGTACAATCTGGAGTTGCTGCATTTTGTAAACAGTTGTCAATACCATTACAAACTGTCCAATAGCATGGGATACCTTCACTGTCCAGACAAGAAGCACAGCTAGTGTTCCATTCACAGCCCTCTGCTGCCTGAACGATGGCAGAGTTGCCTGCTGTAGCTTGGCAAGTGAAACTCATTGTGGCTTCTGGAGTGCAATTCAGTGTTGGGGTCTGTGTCAAAGTCTGCGTCAGGGTCTGTGACAACAAGGAGGTGTCTCTGCAGTTCACCGTAGATTTAGAGATTTAGATCCCGTTTACTGCACATAGCACAATCAGACAAGCAGCAGTGGCCAAAAAGAGCAGCAAGAAAGTCCTCTGCATCCGGTTCATCATGGTGCTGTTACGCCCTCTTGCTGAGCAAGACACTTCATCCCAGAGACCCTACTTCCAGTTGACTCCTCAATGTTAAATACTTAATTGTTTTCTCACTTTCTATGATTCCTCTTCATTTAAAGATCTGCCCCCCTAAGCAACAAATCAACCTGTTACTTTCTCCAGAGTCCTCAGCTCTGGGATGGTGCCTGGTTCTTTTGCTTGTATCTGCTATGCCCTTATTCTGGACTTTATTCAGATAATACCGCCTTTATTGACCTGTTATGGGTACCATGTGTTCAGTCTCTGTTGGATGCCATATGTCCAGTCCCACTTCTGGACTCCCTTATCTTTCCCAGGCAAGCACTGGACAAAGATGACCAAGGAGACAAGTACTCCATCAAGATCTCCAAGTGCTCTGTTTATTCACTAAAGACCTTTTCAGTCTCTAATCCACTCCCACTCCTGTGGCATTTAGTAAGATAAGATTCTGGTACTCAGGGATACCAGGTGAAGATAATTCACAATGTTCCCACACACAATGGTTCCCAACATATCTCCTTTCATTTTTCAGTATATCTAATCTGATATTTAATTGGGAATCTATAACTTGTACTTTTTCCTAATGTTTTTAGTTGTATACCCAATTCATCGATTGCCTCTTTCTCTATTTTATTTAGAGCATTTAGAGATATTAAATTTACCCTTGAAACTGCTTTGGCTGCATCCCATAAATTTTGGTATGATATGTCATTGTCATTTTCTTGCATGAAATAGTTGATTATTTCTATAATTTGTTGTTTGACCTAGTTATTCTTTAAAATTAGGTTATCTAATGTCCACTTAACTTTTGTGTTTTCTTTTTCTGCTGAGTTGCATTCCTTTTACATTTGGTTGTTTTGGCTTTTAGATAAGTTTCTTTCCTTTGTAGGTGATCACTTTTACTTTTTGATGAGTTAATTTTTTTTCAGCTGATTATTTTTACTTTTAAAAGAGAAGATTTCTTTGGTTAATTTTTCACTATTTTCCTACACAACTCTGATTTCTCTTTTCCATTTTTTCTTCTTCTCTTAGGTTTATAAAACCTTTTTTAAAGTCTTCTATGTGATTTTGGATTTCAGCCCAGCTTATTAACTCTTTTGAGACTTCCCTTGTAGGTAATTTATCACCACTTTCCTCTTTTGAGATGGTATTTTTAATGTCTCTAACTGAAGAGTAGCTTTCTATGTTTAGCACTTTTTTTTTTTGCCTTTTTGCTCATTTTGATTGTTAAACTCTGGGAATATAGTCTAATACTTTTTGTTCTGGGACTGGGGTTTGATCCCTGGTTTATTACTTGTCAAGATGTTGCCTATGCAGAGATTTGTCTCCTCCTTTATGTCCAGGCTCTGCCTAAGCAGTTGTTTATTCTCAACCCAGTGCTCTATGTTGCCCCACTCAGGGTTCAGACTGTCTGGGGTTGAGACCCTCCCTGTTGGCTGGCTATCCAGTTGCTGGAACCTGGGCTGCTGTAATCCAGGTTGCACTGTACCTCGAAACCTCTGGCTGGCTTTTGCCCTCTCCCACCAAGTTGGACTTTTCCTCTAAAGAGACAGATCCTCATTGAAGATCTTTCATGATGTCTATAGTTGAAAACTTGTTTCTATTTTTTTTTTTTTGGTGGGATCTATAGTTTTAATATCTGAGAAGAGACTTCACTTAACATTGTGTCAGGAAAAGCTCTGGAAGCATGCTAACTTGAACTCACTATCTTGGTTCCCCTTCCACAGTCTCTTTCTTGTGTTTTTGTTATAGAAAATTTTTAGCTCTTGGCATGATCTCTCACAATTTAGACTTTCCCCTTTTCAATCTATCTGAAGGAGAAGGAAGAAGAAAAATATAATCTTACTCTTCAAGTCTAAGTCACTTCTCTGCTAATCAAACAAAGAAAAAAACAAAAAACCCCTTCAGTTTTAACTTCTTGCTTCTAGGTTAAAATACAAGATCCCTCAGCTTCACTTTTAAATCTGATCCTAGTTTATGTTTTCTGTCATCCTTCCCATTATGCCACTTTACATTTTCTGCTTTTCAGTCAAACTTGCCTATTTTCCATTTTGAGAATCCTATCTCCAATTCTATGACTTTGATTTCTGTTCTTAATGGAGGGAATACATTAGCTCCTCACCTCTCTATAAAGGGAAGTCTTTCCTGATATAATTTTGTGGTGCTTTCCTTCCTTTTCAAATTAACATACTTATCCAAACACAAGTATATCTGTTCATTTTTTTTTCTCCAAGTAGAATGCAAGTTCTAGGAAAACAGAGACTACTTTAATTTTATGTGTTTTGTTTGTTTATTTTTACCTAAAGGACCTGGTGTATATATATAATAGTTCACTTTCATTTGATATTTACTTAAAGACTTTGACTCAAACTGGAATGGTCAAAATTTTGTCCTGAAATAGAAATGAAGTAGAGAATTGGAGATGGTCTTAAAAAAGCATGAAAAAGAGGAATGTAAGCATAGGAAAAGAGCTAAAGCAATAGTAATAATAGCTAACATATATAGCACCAACTATGTACTAGGCACTATGTTAAACTTTTTCAATTATTGTTGCATTTGATCCTCATAAAAACTCTGGAATGAAGATGTTATTATTATCCCAATTTTACAAATGAAGAAGTTCTATCTATTGCACCACCTAGAAACCTAGGAGTTATATAAAGATACCTCATATTTTTATTTCACTTTAATATGTACAAAGCTCTTTCCTATCACTTCCCAGTGAATATGAATCTGAGATTTGAGAATGTTAAATTATTTGTCCAAAGTGGGATAACACATGTTTAAGAGATTTACCATAATGTTCTCTAAGTCCTGGGCTCACAATGCTCTCCACTATATCTTATATGCTTTTCATATGAGGAAGAGGTAGGGGCAGCTAAGTGCACAGTGGATAGAGCACCAGCCCTGAAGCCAGACCTGGGTTCAAATCTGGCATCAGACACTTAATAATTACCTAGCTGTGTGACCTTGGGCAAGTCACTTAACCCCATTGCCTTGCATAAAAAAAAAACAAAAAAGAGGAAAGGGGTAACAAATTGGGACAGAGATGACTTTTCTAGAAAAAGGCAAAGATAAAAATTTAATAGCTATGATTTTCAAGTGTGTGATGAAGTAAGTCTCATTGTCTTAAAAAGACTGATGAAATGAAAACAGATTCAAAATTGAAGTGAAAGATTTGAATGGGTAACAAAGAAAAATATCTTATACAGAATGATAAAATACTGAAATGACCTACTAGAATAGATTATTGAGCCTTTTTCTCTGTACACCTTCAAATAAATGAAGAAATATTTTTTGGTAGTTAGGAGACATGTCTATTTTAGTTGGGGTATTGGACTAAAAGTTCTCTTATGTCTTTTCCATATCTACTGTCCCAATGTATTAGGGAACTCCAAACATCTGGTAGAATGGTGGAAAATGCATCTGATCATCTGGATTTTTTTTCTTTCCGTACAACATCAGCTATTCAATTTTTTTGAAAAATCATACAACTTGACTATTTAGATTTTAAATTAGTTTACCAAAACATGGATTAACTCCTTAGCTATGTTATTATAGCAATTGAAGTTCACTAAACAAAAATTCCCCAGCTCAAATCTCTTTCCTAGCAGAAATAGCTTACAAAAAGCAGATGAAGAAGATGTATGTATTCAATATTTAATAATAATAATAATGGTTTTCCTTTGTTCTTGAAGAAAGATCATGATATCAGGGAGGTGATGTCATGACATGAACATGAATTGTATTTGGGTGAGGGGCAGGGCGTGCTGTGCTAAATCAACAGCCTCACTTTCTCCTCCAGAGCCATCTGAGTCCAGTGGAGAGATTTGAATTAGGACCACTGGAGATGGTCCTGGATGGGAGGCAATCAGGGTTAAATGACATGTCTAAGGTCTGACTCTGAGACTGATATTCTATCCATTATGCCATCTAACTACCCTACAATTAATATTTAGAAAGATGTATTACATAAAGGTCATTGATATCGTGCACTATTGTATTCTGAATTTCTTCTATGCAAAAATTTCAAATGAAATATTTTATAGAATCTTGCTGTGGAATTCTTTTTGTGGGGGTTTTTCTTTTTCTAGTTTGTTAGTTTTTACAGTCATTATTGTGCCAATAGAAGAAGGAACTTTCAGGGACCTAAAGTTGGTTTTACAAATCTGTGAAATAGAAAAATCAAAAACTGATTTTCATTATAAGCAAAGGGACCAAATTCTAAGTTAAAAAAAAATCTCAAGAATGGGAATCAAAAATCATAATCTGGGGGCAGCTAGTTGGGCAGTGAATAGAACACTGTCAGGAGGATCTGATTTCAAATCCAGCCTCAGACACTTAAAAATTGCCTAGCTGTGTGACCTTGAGCAAGTCACTCAACCCCATTGTCTTAAATAAATAGAAACAAACAAACAAAAAATGAAAATGTTGTTCTCTTTTATAAATTAGATGATGACAACTGGTAAGTTACAGGTCAAAGAAGAAGGATGAGGGAATCTTGATGAAAAAGATAGAAGCTGTGTAAATAATTCATTATGATCTATTACTAACATAGATCAAGCAGGGCTTTCCCACAAGGTGACAATATCAAGATTTTTTCTTTTGCCTTAATATAAATACTCTTTAGGAGGCAGACCACTTCCTTTCCTGATAGGACCAGTTGAGTCATCCTAAACATTGCTGCTTCCTACTTCTCTCCCATATTCCACCTTGATCAAATTAATTTGATGTAGAAGAATTCCAACTATTGGCTTTGTTCTTGAATAAAATATAAATTAGATGCAAAACACACACACACACACACACACACACACACACATCTGTAGAAAGAAGGGAGAATGAGAAAATTCCTTTGTTCCTATGGGATTCAAAGATTTAGTAATCCACTCCTGAGTGACTTGCCTGAACTTTATTTCATCTATAGATACCAATGTTTGAGGTAGTGTCATTGACAGTCTTAGCAATCATGTTCATCAATTCATTCAGAACAATAAAATTTATCTTTAATGAAACAAGTTTATTTGAATGTTAGGACAAACTCATTAAGAATAATATGCGTTATTTTATAATCATCTCACTTTCCCTGGGTTTCAGTTCACACAATTTTCTTCTACCTTTCTAATATAAAGATTTCTTTTGGCTTTCTAGCAAACAAACATAGAATAATAAATAAGTTGTTTTCTGACAATTGCAATCATTCTATTTATTCTGAGCAATAATACTAATCCTACTATTCTTTCTTATATTTTTATTGTAATCAATATAGTTCAAAACTCTTTTTAGTATTCCTTATCCTTCTTAGTCTCTTTAGCACTAATGCAATGAGCATACAACTCTTTTGTATCCATATTATCACCTGTACCTGCTTTCATTTTGTTTGGGTCTTTAAAAAAAATCTAAGTTGGCTAAGGAATACTCTGAGAATATTTATTTCTAACCCAAGCTAATTCCCATTTTTTTATCAGAATTTTTTTGAATTAACAATTTTGTTTGGGGAAAACATGTAGGAGCACTGGGCTACTCTGCCATCCTAACCAGGAGTCCAATGGCAATTACTAAACTATTGTTTCTTATTATCTGTTACAGTTTTCAAGCTTTTAATACCCACAGGTACCTAAGATTTAAGAATGACTTGATTTGGATGAAGGAATTTAGGATGTCAGTGACATCATTATTGAAATATAGAACTATGAGGTACAAGGTGAGTTTGGAGGGAAATAAAGCCAAAAGAATCTGGAACAAAAGGGAAAATAAGGAGGTCTTAAGTGACTGGCTGTTTTCATGAAAATGAAGGACATTCCTGCTATCTTTTCAGGTGAATGGAATTGATATCACATCATATAAGGATTCATTATTTCATTGAAGACAGAATGGAAATAATCATTTCTTCAAAAATTTGAAGGATTGTCACAAAGAAGGATAATTTCATTTTGTTTAACCCCACTGGGAAGAACTTGGATAAATGGTTAGAAGGTATTTAGAGACAGATTTTGACTTTTTTATAAAGAGAAGCTTTCAAAATATTAGAATCATCCCAAAATGAATTGATTGTCCTGAGACTGGTGGAGGAATAAGGTGAGGAAAGATATCTCAGTGAGTTCACTCTCATTGGGTGGTTTAAATGTTGCTTGGATAAGTTTTTAAGAGAAAAAATTGGACTTATGAATTAAAGTAAAATGTATAGTCCTATGTACAATATTCCTGATAAGCATGTATCCAGCACACACTTAATAATATAGGAATTGGACTGGATGATTACCTATTCTAACTCTAAGATTCAATGTAAAGGAAAAGGTTTGAACTCTAAAATGATTCTTGAAAGGAGACATAGGAGGAAACAGTGCCATAGGTATAGAAAACACAAAAGCAATATTTTTTTTAATTTATATTAATTGAAACTTTGTAGAACAACTAGGTATCAGGAGTCAGGATAACTCATCTTCATGAGTTCAACTCTGACCTCAGTCACCTACTAGCTATGTGATCCTGGGCAAGTCACTGGTCTGTTTCCTCATTTATAAAGTGAACTGGAAAAGAAAATCTCAAAACACTCAAGTATCTTTGGCAAGAAAACTCCAAATGAGCTCCTGAAAAGTTGGACTAAATTGAAAAATAATTAAATAAGAACAGAATCTGTGTACTTTGGGAAAGGGATTAATTAAGAAATCAAATCAAGTAGGGAGGTAAATGTGTTCTTATTTGAGTTTAGAGAATTAGATTTGCTTCATGGTGCCATGTTTGGGCAAGATTTCTTTCAAACCATGTTAAGCAAAGGAAGAGAGCCACTTTTCCGTGACATCAAAGAGAACAACAAGTAGACTTCTTGATTAAGAACTATCCCACAATGAAGAGAAAGAATAAGTATTAGTACAAAGAGGTTAGAGCAAGTCATTTAATTAATGGTTCTTTTCTTCCAAGAACAGGGAGAAAGCAAGGTAATAGCTTTATACAAGTACTTGATAACAAATGTAGATCTAACTACATGAGGAAATGCTTCTCCTTTCCTCAAAACTAAAAGCAAAATATAATGAAAATGCAACCTAGATTTTACTTTCACATTTTTGTAGACTTTCTTAGAATGAGATGCTTACAGACCTCAATGTTATATAGATTGTGTGGGAAAAGTTTAAATATATTGGATTTGTTTGAAAAGAAACTAGACATAACATGTCAGACACTCATCATATTAGTAAACAAGGCCCTTAACTGGGCTTAAGGTTTAATTTATTTATATCTTGCAGGAAAAAATAGAAATAGCTCACAGTGATGTAGCAAGTTGTGAGAGTTTCTCTAAACTTAGGCTGTTCCCCAGCTTACAATGAGATAACAGAAGTTATGGCTTTCTGTAAAAGTTTTTGAGAGATTACTTCAGTCTTTGTAGCAAAAATTTATTCAAATCCAAGTTGTCATTATCATTATTTTACAAATTAAAAGAGATAAGTATAAGGGTTAAATAAATTACCAAAAATTCTATCACATTTGCTATGTGTTAGATATGGTATGACTAAATTCTTTAATCAATGAAATAATATTATCTCTTATACTATATGCACTCAAAAGAGTTAATACATAAAACTAAAGCAGATGGTAGAATGGATTAGAAACTAGAACCCAACAACATGTTATTTATAAGAGAAACTCAAAAAGAGTTAAAGAGCTAGAACAGGGGGCAGCTAGGTGGTACAGTGGATAGAACACTGGCCCTGGAGTCAGGAGAACCTGAGTTCAAATCCTACCTCAGACACTTAATAATTATCTAGCTGTGTCACCCTCAGCAAGTCAATTAACCCCATTGCCTTGAAAAAAAAGAGATAGAATAGAAGTTAGTATGCTTCATTTGAAACAAAAAAGGCAAGAATAGTAATCATGATATCAGATATGTCAAAAATAGATGTAATTAAGAGATATTGAGGGAAATAGTTTATTAAATGGTACTACAGACTATGAAGTACTATCAAACATTTTATGGCAAGTTTCTCTGATAAAGGATCATTTCTCAAATAGTGAACTAAATCAAATTTGGAAACACAAGAGACATTCACCAATTGATAAAATAATCAAAGGATTTAAAAGTCTTTAGAAGAAATCAAAATTATTAATATGAGAGATTGCTCTAAATTACTATTCATGAAATAAATCCAAATTGAAACAACTAATAGAAATGACACCTAACAGAGGTGAGGTAAACTAGGTATACTAATAAATAGTATAATACTTATCAATATTAAATATTAATAATAATAATTACAGCTATTTTAATAATAGTTGAAGTTTGAATCATGAACTAGTCCAATCACTCTGGAGAACAAGTGAGAGCTTTGCCCACAGGGCTATAAAACTGTGTATACCCTTTGACTCAGGAATACCACTAATAATTTATGCCCCCAAAAGACTAAAGTAAAAGTAAAAAGATTTATGTACACAAAAATATTCACTGTATATTTGCTAAGAAAACACCAAATGGAATTAAGAAGTGTTGGATAGAAAGGAAAAATGACAGAATAACAAAAATAATGATCCATATTGTGGTCAACATATAACTTCAAACCTCTACAAATGTGCAAAATGGAAATGACACTTAAGAAGATAAAATTAGGTGAAATGGAGAAGTCAAATCAAATACAAGCAGAAAATATCCTTCCTAGAAATATCACAATTTTTAAAGTGCTGAGGGACCAATTCTTATAAGATTACAGAGAGAAAGAAATTAGAAACAGTTGAATAATAACACTGATAATTTCTAACCAAAACAATGATCCATACATGACGAGAAATTCAAATCATATACTTAATTCATAATTTTTGTAAAACTTTAATCAGTTAATTATTTAACATATTTAGGTACAAATCATAGATTTCATGGATTCATGGAATTCTTAGTGAAGAAATTCCTTTAACTGCTGCCAATTTTCAACATATATATATATATATATGTATATATATATATATAATACATAGTATAAAGAATTATTTAATATTCTCTTTTAAGTCCCAAGGGACCACAAAATGTTCAATGCCTTTGTGACATAGTTAGTAGGCAGAAGACACAAGAAGAGAAGGAGTTTCTCTTGACTCAATTATTGGTCATCTATTCATTGTCATATTGATTGAAAAATGTGTCTATAATATTGTAGTGGAACTATGAGATCAAGAGAGCTTTAACAAATAATTTTCTAAAAAAGACAATCTTTACACAAAGACAAGATTGAAATGGCAGATAATACATAATTCCACTTTACTGATTATTTTGTGGGTTTTTTTTTAGTTCTAAGAGTAAAACATTAACTTTATACCTCTTCTCCAATAAAGTATCTCCCACATATATTCTGATTATACATAATTCCTTGAAAAATATAACCAGAGATAAAAGTTTCTTTACTGATACACTGAATGTCAATATTAAATGAGATATAAAATAAGCATATTTTTATTCACTAAAGATGTTTCCTCCTTATTGAGGATCTAATCTGCAGAGTCCTGGTAGAAGAGGAATTCTCTGTACATGAAAAGTAAATGGCAACTCTTTATTTGTTTAATAAAAATAAGTAGTTAATAAAGTCAAATTCAAAAAAATATAAGATGCATTACCCAACTTATAAATGGTCAAGGGGTTTAAATAGGCAGGTTTTAGAAGAAGAAATCAAAGCTTTTCACATGGAAAAATGCTCTAAATAATTTTTTTTATTAAATAAATGCAGGTTGACACAACATCTAATAGAAATAACACCTATCATGAAGATGGAAATTTGCCTACCTCTTTCTATGACACTAATATGGTGCTGATACCTAAGCCAAAGAGTTAAAACAGAGAAAGAAAATTATAGACCTATCTCCCTGAGGAATATAGATGCAAAAATCCTAAATAAAATCTTAACAAAACGATTACAACAAGTCATCACTAGGATAATACATTATGATCAAGTAGGATTAATCCCAGGAATGCAGGGTTGGTTCAATAATAGGAAAACTGTTAGTATAATTAATTATATCAATAACAAACCTATCAGAAATCATATGATTATCAATAGATGCTGAAAATGCTTTTGATAAAAAAAACAGCACCCATTCCTACTAAAAACACTAGAGAGCATATGAATAAATGGATTTTCCTTAGAATAATAAGCATTATCTATCTGAAACCATTAATAAGTATTTTATGCAAGTACCACCCATTTGACATCAGCAACACATAAATACAAGCTCTCAAAGAAATAATACAGATTCAACTAAGATACAAGTCAATTCAAGCCTAATTAATAATATGTTATGTTGGATAAGTTCTATGGAGATTAGCAGTATTTATACATCTATTTGTATATATGTGTATCTATATCTATCTGTCTGTCTATGGCAGGGGACAGAATGCTAATTATGATGTAAGGAAGACATCCTTTCTGAATTCAAATATGGTCTCAGATAATTACTAATTATGTCACCCTAGCAAGTCACTTATTTTCTTCATTTATAAAATGATCTGGAGAAGAAAATGTCAAACCATTCCTAAATCTTTGCCAAGAAAAAAAAAATGAATTCCCAAAGAGTTGATATGACTGGAAATGACTGAACAATAACAAATTTATACACATATAAACACAAAAATGTTTTATGTGCATATGTATATGCATATATACATATGTGCAAATGTATAAATACACATACACACATTTATATTTATCTATCTACACACACACACACACACACACACACACACACAAAGAGTGTGAGAAAGACACAGAGAGACATACATGCAATTAAATAAAATGTTCAAAGAGTACCACATTTCAATTCAGGAGAAATGGGTTTTTATAATTTTAAAAATATTTTATTTTTTCAATTACATGTAAAAAATCATTGCTTTAAGGTTTTTTTTTGTTATAAATTTTCTCCTTCCTTCCCACTCCTATGCCTTCATTAAGAAAGACAGCAATTTGATTTAGATTGATATAGTTTTGCTTTATATAATGTTCTTTATAATATAGAACTGATATAGATATGTTCAGTAATGCAAAACATATTTCCATGTTAACCATGTTGTGAAAGAAATCACATACAAACAACAATAAATCTAAAAAAAGTTTTAAAAAGTATGTCTTACTCTTTAATTCAGACTCCCATCAGTTTTTTTTTTTCTGTGGGGGTGAATATAGCATTTTTCTTTTTTATTGATATTTTATTTTTCCAAATACATGCTATGAAAGTTTTCAACAATGATCCATATGCATATGTATATTTTTAAGGTACAAAATTTCCTTCCACTCTCCCTAATTTCATCAAAAATCCTTCACACTTGTCTTGGATAATTTGATCATGGTATCATTATTATTATTGTGTATAATGTTCTCTTGGTTCTGCTATCTTTACTTTGCATCAGTTTATGTAAATCTTTTCAGATTTTTCTCAAAGCATCCTGCTTTGAGTACAGCAAGACTCCATCACTATAATATACTACTACTTATTTAGGCATTCCCCAATTGATGAATATTCCCTCAGTTTTCAATTCATTTCCACCACATTTTTCTGTATATAAGTTTTTTAATCTTTTTTTTCCCCTGACCTCTTTGAAATACAGACCTAGTAGTGTATTTTGTATTTCTTTGGATATAATACTAGATTTCTCTTAGAGCAACTGGATCTTTTCAGAGTTCCATCAACAGTACTTTACTGTGCCAAATTTTCCCATGTCACAACATATGTCATTTTCTTTTTCTATCATATAAGTTCTTCTGTGTATCAGAATTGATTTAATTTGCATTTGTCTAATCAATATTGATTTGGAGCATTTTTCACATTGCTGTAATTAGCTTTGATCTTTAATCCTCCTACATTAAAATTGCCTTTGATTCCTTACCAATTGAGGAATGACATGTTTTCTTACAAATGTGACTCAGTTCTTTATATATTTGAGAAATTGGACCTATAGCAGAGAAATCTGTAAATTTTTTTCAAAATAATTTTTCCACATTTCCCTCCATTCTATTTTCTCCTTTCTTCTTCTTCTCCTTTTTCTCCTCCTCCCTCCCTGCCTCCTTTCACCCTGTCTCTCCTCAAAAGTATTTTTATTCTGACCACTGCCTCTTCAATTTCAGCCTTTCTTCTCTCAACTTTCACTCCCCTGCTCCTCTAAATCTTTTTTTCATACTATTTTCCTATACCTTAACATAGATTTCCATATTCAAACAAGTGTAAATATTATCTCCTCTGAGTCAATTCTGATGAAAATAGCTTTCAGGTATTGTATGCTACCACCCATCTCCCCTTCATTTTCTTTTTTGCAAGGCAAATGGGGTTAAGTGGCTTGCCCAAGGCCACACAGCTAGGTAATTATTAAGTGTCTGAGGCCAGATTTGAACTCAGGTACTCCTGACTCCAGGGCTGGTGCTCTATTGACTGCCTCACCTAGCCACCCCTCCCCTTCATTGTTAAAAAACTCATTGTCTCTTTCAAGTGAGATAATTTACCCCATTATGCCTCTCTCTTCTCACTTTTCCCAGTGCAGCCCTTTCTTTCCCCTTAATTTTTATTTTTCTATCAGCCTATTATAATAGTCAACATTCTTGCAAATTAATTTTTTAAATTTTTTTGATATAACATTATCATAATTCACATTCATGTCTTTTTGTATATTTCTTCTATCTATATTAATCATAAAGTTTTTAAATAGTTAACACTATCATTTTCCAAGTAGGAGTGTAAACACTTTAACCTTATTGAATTTCTCATGCTTTTCATTCTTATTTATTTTTGTATGTTCTTATTGAATATTTTCATCAGAGTTTTTCATCATGAAATGCTTAAAAGCCCCTCATTTCATTAAATATCTGTCCCTCATCCTTTCTATTCAATTTTGCTGTGTATGTGATTTTTTTATAGTAATCTAATCTCATTTACCCTCCATAATATTATATTCCAAGCCCTTTAGTCCTTAAATGCAGAAGCTGCTAAATCTTGGGGGTTTTTTTGATTGCAGTTTGGTGATATTTGAATTAGAACTGCTTACAATTTTTCCTACTTTGACTGGGAAGCTTGAAATTTGACTATAATATTCATTTGAATTTTCATTTTAAGATCTTTTTCAGGAGGTGTAAGTAGATTGTTTTGGTGCTGGGTTGCAAGGCAATGGGATTTAGTGCCTTCATCAAGGTCACACAGCTAAGTAATTATTAAATGTTTGAAGCTGAATTTGAACTCAGTTCCCCCTGATTACAGGGCCAGTACTCTATCCACTGCACCACTTAACTTCCCCTAAGAAATACATTTTTTTAAGCCATTAACCAATGATTATTAAATTACCTTTCCTTGATTTATTTTTCAGATCAGTTATTTTTCTAATGAGATGTTCCACTTTTTCCTCTTATCTTTCTTTTGAATATATTTTACTGTTTCTTAATATTTAATATTTTAATATTTAACTTGCTCAATTCTACTTTTTAAGGAAATATTTCCATCAGAAATTGTTGTATCATATTTTCCTTTGGTCAATTCTCCTTTTTTTTAAAAAAAATTCTTTTTAAGGGTTAAGTGACTTGCCTGAAGTCACACAGCTAGGGAATAATTAAGTATCTGAGCTGGATCCACTGCATCACCTAGCTGCCCCTCATTTCTACTTTTTAAAGTAATTCTTTTCTCCAGTGAATATTTATGCTTCTTTTATCATTTATCCATTTCTTTTTTTAAGTGTTATTTTCTTCAGTATTTCTTTGTTCTCCTTTATCAAGCTGTTGACTTTTTTATGATTTTTTTACATTTTTTCCATTTTTCCATAATTTTTCCTCTACCTCTCTTATTTTATTTTTAAAATTCTTTTGAAGATCTTCCAGAAATCTTTTTGTGCACCTTTAAGACTTTGCATGTAGCTATTTGATTTCAACATCTTTTTCTGAATTTGTATTTTAATGTTCCCTGTCACCATAGTAAATTTTTATGATCAGCTTTTTTTTTCATTTTCCATCGTATTTCTTGATTTTACCTTTATGTTAAATTTAGGTTCTGCTTTCAGGGTAGAGGTGACACTGTTGAAAGCTTCAAGTATTTTGTGCTTCTGCTTTCAGAAGTGCTAACCTGACTCAACAGGGCCCAAAGAGGGAATAATATATGTTACCAAATGGGTTTAAAAATTATCCTACCCTACTGGGAAATGGGGGGGGGGGGTGAGGAGAGAGAGGAAAGAAAGGGGAAGAAGGGACTGATAAAAAAGAGAGAGAAAGGGAAGTTAGGTGGCATAGTGATTGAAGGGCTAACCTGACTGTTCACCCCCTTGGGGAAGAGGGATGGGAAGGGAGGATGGAAGGAAATTTTGTAGCTTAAAATATGTACAAATGGATGAAAATAAATAAAGAAATTTTTTTTTAAAATACCCCAAAACTAACAAAAAACCCACTCAGTTCAAATATAACCTCTTAGTGTCTTTCCCATTTCCTTCATTTGCTAGTACTTTCCTCCATTATATTATCTTCCACCAAATCTTGCTTTATTTTTTATGCTTGTCCTTCTTTTCCTTCTCATTAGCATGTAAGCTCTTGATGGTAGGGGAAGTTTCCGGTTTTGGCTGTATTTATGGTTTGCTACTCTTTGTTGTTGATTTAAATTGATAACTTGATTGACTGACAGGCACAATGCTGAATCCCTACTACTGGGCCTTTACAGAATACAAAGTAAGGTCTTCTAAGTTTCATGTAATCAGTGATTTTTTTTTATTTAATTTTTAAAATTTTTTTTGAAGAAAGATTTTCTATATTTTGAGTTTATATATTTTTGAGTTATATATTCTTGTTTCCCTCCCCCTACCCCATAGAAGGCAATCTGTTAGTCTTTACATTGTTTCCAAGGTATACATTGATCTCAGTTGAATGTGATGAGAGAGAAATCATATACTTAAGGAAGAAAAAAATAAAGTATAAGAGATAGCCAAATTATATAATAAGGTAACAGTTTTTTCTCCCCTTAATTGAAGGTAATTGTCTTTGGTCTTTGTTCAAACCTCCACAATTATTTCTCTGGATACAGATGGTATACCCCAAAATTGTCCCTGATTGTTGCACTGATGGAATGAGCAAGTCCATCAAGGTTGCATCACCCCCATGTTGCTGTTAGGGTGTACAATGTTTTTCTGGTTCTGCTCATCTCACTCAGCATCAGTTCATGCAAATCCCTTCCAGGCTTCAATGAATTCCCATCCCTCCTGGTTTCTAATAGAACAATAGTGTACCATGACATACATATGCCACAGTTTGTTAAGCCATTCCCCAATTGAAGGACATTCACTGAATTTCCAATTCTTTGCCACCACAAACAGGGCTGCTATGAATATTTTTGTACAAGTGATGTTTTTACTCTTTTTCATAATCTCTTCAAGGGTTAGACCCAGTAGTAGTATTGCTGGATCAAAGGGTATGCACATTTTAATTGCCCTTTGGGTGTAATTCCAAATTGCTCTCCAGAAAGGTTGGATAAGTTCACAGTTCCACCAACAACGTATTAGTGTCTCAGATTTCCCATACCCCTTCCAATATTGATCATTGTCCTTTCTGGTCATATTGGCCAATCTGAGAGGTGTGAGGTGGTACCTCAGAGATGCTTTAATTTGCATTTCTCTAATAATTAATGTTTTAGAGCATTTTTTCATATGTCTATGGATTGCTTTGATTTCCTCAACTGTAAATTGCCTTTGCGTATCCTTTGACCATTTCTCAGTTGGGGAATTTTTTTTTTAAATTTGACTCAGTTCTCTGTATATTTTAGAAATGAGTCATTTGTCAGAAATGCTAGTTGTAAAAATTGTTTCCCAATTTACTACATTTCTTTTGATCTTTGTTAGTGAAAAAGCTTTTTAATTTAATGTAATCAAAATCATCTAGTTGGTTTTTAATGATGTTCTTCATCTCTTTCTTCATCATAAACTACTTCCTTTCCATAGATCTGACAGGTAAACTATTCCTTGATCTCCTAGTTTGCTTTCAATATTGTGTTTTTTTTGGTTTAAATTCTGTATCCGTTTGGATCTTATCCTGGTATTGTGTGAGGTGTTGGTCTAATCCAAGTTTTTTCCATATTAACTTCCAATTTTCATAACAGTTTTTATCAGAGAGTTTTTTATCCTCATAGCTGGATTCTTTGGGTTTATCAAACAGCAAATTACTATAATCATTTCCTGCTATTGCACCTAGTCTATTCCACTGATCTACCACTCTCTTTCTTCACCAGTACAAGACAATTATGATGACTGATGCTTTATCATATAATTTTAGATCTGGTAAGGCTAAGTCTTCTCCTTTTTCACTTTTTTATTGAATCCCTGCAAATTCTTGACTTTTTTATTCTCCATATGAATTTACCTAAAAATTTTCTAACTCATTTTATTTTTTTTTTTGAATTTTGATTTCTAGGGCACTTAAACAGATAGTTTAGTTTTGGTAGAATTGTTATTTTTATTTTATTAGCTCAACCTATCCATGAGTAGTTGATGTTTTCCAGTCTTTTAAATCTGATTTTATTTGTGTGAGAAGTGTTTTGTAATTGTCTTCAAAAAGTTTCTGTGTCTGCCTCGGCAGGTAGATTCCCAGGTATTTTATATTGTCTGAAAGTTACTTTGAATGAGATTTTTCTTTCTAGCTCTTTCTGCTTTATCTTGCTAGTCATATACAGAAATGTTGAGGATTTATGAGGATTTATTATTTCTAGTAATTTTTTAAGATGAATTTTGGGGATTCTCTAGATATAGCACCATGACATCTGCAAAAAAAGTGAAAGTTCTGTCTCTTCCTTCCCAGTTCTAATTCCTTCAATTTCTTTTTCTTCTCTTATTGCTGAAGCTAAATTTCTAATACAATATTAAATAGTAGTGGTGATAATGGGCATCCTTGTTTCACATCTAATCTTATTGGGAATGCCTCTAGCCTCTCCCTGTTGACTATAATACTTGTTGATGGTTTCAGATAGATACTGCTTATTATTCTAAGGAATAAACCATTTATTCCCATATTCTCTAGTGTTTTTATTAGGAATGGGTGCTGTATTTTGTCAAAAGCTTTTTCAGTATCTATTGATATGATCATATGATTTCTGATAGGTATATTATTGATATAATTAATTATACTAACAGTTTTCCTAATATTGAACCAATCCTGCATTCCTGGGATAAATCTTACTTGATCATAATGTATTATCCTAGTGATAACTTCTAATCATTTTGCTAAGTTTTTTTTTTTTTTTTTAGTTTTTGTAAGGCAATGGGGGTTATGTGGCTTGCCCAGGGTCACACAGCTAGGTAATTATTAAGTGTCTGAGGCTGGATTTGAATTCAGGTACTCCTAACTCCAGGGCCAGTGCTCTATCCACTGTGCCACCTAGCTGCCCCTTGCTAAGATTTTATTTAAGAATTTTGCATCTATATTCATCAGGGAGATAGGTCTATAATTTTCTTTCTCTGTTTTAACTCTTCCTGGTTTAGGTATCAGCATCATATTGGTGTCATAGAAAGAGTTAGGCAGAATTACATCTTCCCCTATGTTTCCAAAGAGTTTATATAGAATTGGAAGCAATGTTCCTTAAAGAGAAAGAAGGAAGCAATTGTTCCTTAAATGTTTGATAGAATTCACTTGTGAATCCATCTGACCCTGGAGATTTTTTCTTAGCGAGTTCAATAATGGCTTGTTGAATTTCTTTTTCTGAGATAGGGTTATTTAGGTTTTTAATTTCCTCTTCCTTTAATCTGGACAACTCATATTTTTGTAAACATACATTCATTTCACTTAGATTGTCAAATTTATTGACATAGATTTGAGCAAAATGATTTCAAATTATTACTTTAATTTCTTCCTCATTGGTGGTGAGTTCACCTTTTTCATTTATGATACTAGCAATTTTATTTTCTTTTTTTTAAATCAAATTGACCAGAGGTTTATCAATTTTATTGG
This sequence comes from Macrotis lagotis, assembly GCF_037893015.1. Taxonomy (NCBI): domain Eukaryota; kingdom Metazoa; phylum Chordata; class Mammalia; order Peramelemorphia; family Peramelidae; genus Macrotis; species Macrotis lagotis. Next base: position 90,780,058 of record NC_133662.1, on the reverse strand, counting down.
TTTTTTCATACAACCAACTTTTGGTTTTATTTATTAGTTCAATAATTTTCTTGCTTTCAATTTTATTTATTTCTCCTTTAATATTTAGAATTTCTAATTTGGTATTTGGGAGTTTTTAAGTTGTTCTTTCTCTAATTTTTTAAATTGCATATTTAGTTCATCAATTTCTTCTTTTTCTAATTTATTCATGTATGCATTTAAACATATAGTATATCCCCTGACATCTTCCTTGAGTGTATCCCATAGGTTTTGGTATGTTGTATCATTATGGTCATTATCTAAGATGAAATAATTAATTCTTTCTACAATTTGCTGCTTGTTCCACTCATTCTTTAAAATGAGCTTATTTAGTTTCCAATTAGTTCTGGGTCTATATCTCCCTGGTCCAATATTGCATATGACTTTTATTGCATTATGATCTGAGAAAGATGTGTTCACTATTTTTGCCTTTCTGTAATTGGTAGGCTTTTATGCCCTAGTATATGATCAATTTTTGTGTAAGAACCATTTACTACAGAAAAAGAAATTATATTCCTTTCTATCTCCATTCAATTTCCTCCATAATTCTATCATGTCTAGGTTTTCTAACAATCTATTTACCTCCTTAACTTCCATCTTGTTTATTGTATAAGTGGATTTATCTCAATCTGAGAGCGGGAGGTTGATGTCTCATATTTTGTTATCAGTGTCTTCCTGTAGCTCTTTCAACTCCCCCCCTCTAAGAATTTGGATGCTGTACCATTGGGTGCATACATATTTAGTATTGAAATTACTTTATTGTCTATGGTACCTTTTAGGCAGATATACTTTCCTTCTTTCTCTCTTTTAACGCTATTTATTTTTGTAGCTGCTTTGTCTGAGATAAGGATTGCTACCCCTGCTTTTTTCACTTCACCTGAAGTTAAATATATTTTGCTCCAACCTTTTACCTTTATATATATCTCTCTTCTTCAAATGAGTTTCTTGTAATCAGCATATTGTAGGATTCTGGTTTTTAAACTACTCTGCTTTTCACTTATATTTTAATGGAGAATTCATTCCATTTATATTCAAAGTTATAATTAATAAATCTTTATTGCCCTCCATGCTTTCTTCCCTTTGCTTGTATTTTCACCCTTTTCCCCCTTTATCCATATTTCCTAGTGTTTTGTTTCTGAATACTGCCACCTTCAGTATGCTTACCCTCCTATATCAAACCCACTCCCCTTTCTTTCCTCTTTCCCTTTTTCCCCCCTTCTTCCTTTTCTTCTTTTAGTTCCTCTTTTTCTCCTCTTTCCATCCCTCTCTTCCTTTTTTTCCCCTTTTAATACTTGAAAGGTAAGATAAGTTTCTTAACTTAACTGAGTGTGTGTAAGTTAACTTTAAGCCAGATCTGATGAGATGAAGATTCAGGTGCTTCTCACCTCCTCTCTTCTTTCCCTCTATGACAATAGGTCTTTTGTACCTCTTAATGTAATGAGATTTATCCAATTCAATCTCCTCCATCCTCCAATCTCCTTCCTGTCCGCTTTTCAAGAAGCTATTGTTAAATCATTCTATCTGAGTCACAGAAAAGTTATGAGTGTCCATCACTTCTGGCTAAATATATTCTCTCTAATAGAGTCTTCTCCATAGTTATTAGAGTCTATCTCCCAGGTAGGGATTTAGCCAGTTTCATCTTATTGGATAACAGTCTCAAGGATAAATCATGAGTGACCATTACTTCTGGCTAAGTATATTCTCTGTAGTAGAGTTACAATTCTCAAGGGTTATGAGAATCTTTCTTCCAAGTGGAGATACAATCAGTTTCATCTTATTGGATAGCAGTTTTTTTTCTTTACTACCCTTTTTAACCTTTTCATGTGGCTCTTGAGCCTCCAGTTTGATGTCCACATTTTCCATTTTGCTCTGGCTTTTTCATCAGGAAATATTGGACGTTTCCCACTTTGTTAAATGTCCATCTTTCCCCCTGGAAGAGAAGACTCAGCTTTGCCAGATAGTGGATTCTTGGCAGCATTCCAAGCTCCCTTGCTCTTCAGATTATCTCATTCCAGGTCCTTTGATCCCTTAATGTTGATTCAGCCAGGTCCTGCATAATACTTACTCTGGCTCCTTGGTTTTTAAATTGTTTCTTTCTGCCTGCTTGCAGGATTTTCTCTTTTATCTGGTAGTACTGGAATTTGGCCACAACATTCCTTGATGTTTTCATTTTAGGATCTCTTTCTGGAGGGGATGAATATATTCTTTCAGTAACTATTTTGCCTTCTGGTTCCATGATGTCAGGGCAATTTTTCCATCACTAAATCCTGTAATATTAAGTCCCTGCTTTTTTTTCTTTTTAACATTTTCAGAAAGGCCTATAATTCTCAGGTTGTCCTTTCTTGATCTATTCTCAAGGTCAGTGGTTTTGCTGATGGGGTATTTTAGATTTTCTTCTGTTTTTTTGATCCTTTAGTTTTGTCTAACAGAATCTTGTTGTTTTATGAAGTCATTAGTTTCCACCAATTCCATTCTTTTTTTTAGAGAAGAATTTTCTTCATTTACCTTTTGCATCTCATTTTCCAGTTGGTCAATTATATTTTTGAAGTTTTCCATTTGCCCAAGTGTAGTTTTAAGAGAATTATTTTCTTTTTGCATTTGCCCGATTGAGAATTTGTGAGAATTATTCTCTTTTTGTATTTATCCAATTTTATTTTCCAAGGGTTTGTTTTCTTGTTGCAAGATGTTAATTTTCCTCTTGCAAGGTACTAATTTTCTCTTGAGTTTCTTTTCCTAATTTTTCCAGTTGATTTTTTTTTTTTTAGATTTTTGCAAGGCAAATGGAGTTAAATGGTTTGCCCAAGACCACATAGCTAGGTAATTATTAACTGTCTGAGCCTGGATCTGAACTCAGATACTCCTGACTCCAGGGCCACTGCTCTATCTCCTGTGCTAGCTAGCTGCCCCTCAATTGATTTTTAAACTCCTTCCTGATTTCTTCGAGGAAGTCTTTCTGGGCTGGAGACCAATTCATATTTTCCTCAGAAGTGCTAGATCTCTCTGGGTTAGGATCTGTGCATTCAAAGTAATTATCAATGGGGCCCCCCTTTGAGCTGACCTGTCTTCATTCTCCTAGGATCTTATGTTGGAAGAGGGGTTGACTCTCAGAAGTTTGCTTTTGAAGAGCCTAGAGGCTTTGTTCACTTGGCTTTGTATCTCCAAGTGGGCTGGCTAGTAGGGGGTGCTGGTTGATTTCTCTGGAGAGTCTGAGTCCCTCAGCAGTGGAATCTTAATTGATCTTGAACAATGGGCTGAGTCCTGAGGGAGGGAGTTAATATCCCTTTCAGTTGATTGAACTCTGTTGCCCACACCTGAGCCTGACTGGGTAGGGGTTGTTTACCATTTGTTCTGGGGAGAGAGCTCAACTGAAAATATGGAGCTCAGGTCCCAGCCCAGCTCGTCATTTCCCAGGCATGTTCTGAAACTCTGTGTGCTGGACCTCACCCTCCTGTAGTTCCTCCACCACCTCCAAAGATTCTGCCACTAAAGGTAGTTCTCGCTCCTGCCACACACCAAAACCTCTGCAGCTAATGCCTATCCTCTCTGGCTTCCCCCAGCTGCTGTCCCTGCTCTGGCTAACTGATCTCCACTTCCTGTTCACCCATAGAGCCCTGAAACAGACCTTGGTAGATGTTGGTAGGTGTTCTCCTAGCTTCTCTTTCTGGGTTTTGTTAGTCGAATTTCTGTTAAGAGGTTTCTTTCATGTTATTTTTGAGGCAAACCAGAAACATTTAACAATGTGCCTGTCTTTTCTCTGTCATCTTGGCCAGAAGTCAGTCAATGTTTTTGAAAAGAAAAAACCTCATATATTAAAGTCAAAATTTATTATCATTGCATGTAAAAGACATATACAGAAATATGTATGCATATATATATTATATATAAATGTTTGCATCTGTATAAAGACATAAACTATGTATACTATGTAGACACATCCTTGCAAAATTTTACTTAGAGAAAAAAATAAGTGGTCTGTCATTTATGTGATCAGGGCAAATATTTCATGGAAGGAATTAATTTGACCCAAAAGATAATTAGGTAATTAGTACAAAATGATAGATATTCACATATTTCTTTCCACTAATCGATTACTTCAATCTTTTGAATATTATTTTAGTCTGCCAAATATTTATATTTGTCTTTTTCACAGTGGAACTTCCAGGCTCAGATATTTGCTTTCCAAGATCAATATCCACCATAACATTTGGCATACCTTCACAGATATGAGCAATCACATCAGCTTTAGAGAAACAAATTATACCAACATCAAAAAAAAGTGATATATTTTTCTTGAAATGATATTTTTGATGATATTGATAATTTTATGCCAGTTTTAGTATTTTAGCCCAAGGGTCTAGTTAAGTTCCTATTTGTTTTTGCTTTTCTTTCCATTTTATAGCTGAGTTGATAAAGAACAAATAGTTGAGATTGAGAAATCCTGATACTGCCATAAAGCATAAAATTATCATTCATACCTATTAGTCAATAAACATATTACTTTGCTGTGAAGAGACAGCAATCTCCCCTTGTGATTGTATGCTTATATGGAAATTCTCAGCTAGAGTAATATAAAAAATAAATACCAATCAAAGAAAATGACAATCTATGCTATTTTTAAAGACTGCTAGAGAATTTCTCTACTTTGTCCAATAATTCATTATTATTTTGAAACATTCTTCATTGTTAGGGAAATAGGTTGCTGTCTGAGTAGAAATTTTTTTTCTGGCAACAGATATTTTTAGTTTTTTACTATATTCTTTTTACACTTTTTTTAGTTTTTCATAGCTAATGTAACTATAATTTCATTGAGAGAATGAGGTTTGGGGTGAGAATGCTCACACTAATGAAGATGAGCACTTTTGTATTAATTTATAGGGTGAGAGTTACCTAAAACAGAGAATTTAAGTGACTTATACAGGTTCACACAGCTTGATTGTATCACAGGAAGAATCTGTATACAGGTCTAATTAATTTTGACTAAGTATATGTTTAGTCCAGCATTCTCTGTTTCTTTAATCATTCATGTTAATAATGGTTTTCCCCACAATTCTTGGGGAAAAGTTACTAACCTCTTACTCTTCACTGGAAGATAAAGAGGTAATTGAACTTTATTTAGATAGGCAATTATTATAGATACATAGATTCATAAAAATCACAAGCATCATTTGCCTATTTCATTTAATCATTCACTAAGCTTTTTCCAAAATGATTCTCCTAAATTTTAGATCTGCCCAGATCAAATTGTCTTCTTGTTTCATTTAAAATCCAGTGGCTCTCTATTACTTCTATATTCAATTATGAAATGATCTATTTGGCATGTAAAATTCTATTCTAGTCTTCTTGTTCATTTCAATTAAAAAAATTATTTGAAAAGAAATTGAGGGGCAGCCAGGTGGCACAGTGGATAGAGCACTGGCCTGGAGTCAGGAGTACCTGAGTTCAAATCTGGCCTCAGACACTTAATAATTACCCAGCTGTGTAGTCTTGGACAAACCACTTAACCCCATTGCCTTGAAAAACTGGAATGTTATATTCTAAGATCTCTGATACTTTAATGTAGAAACTGCTTTAGAAAGGTGGGGATATCTTGACTGTGGCTGATAATATTTTAATTATTTAATTGTTTCTCTGATATATAATATTTGAATTATTTGTTTCTCTCATACTATTATTTATGTATACTTATATCTATATGTAATATAGATAATGCACATATATATAAGTTCACTCCTTCCTACTATATTCAACATTCATTAGCTAAAATATCATATAAAGACTTCCCTTTGTCCCATTAGAAACATAACCCTCATGAGCTAAAGTATTATAAAAGCAAAATCACTTAATGATATTGTTATATCAACATCTTCTAACTCCCTTCAACTATTCCAATAGAAATACAACCCTCATGAGCTAGTGTCATGTAAAGCAAAATCACTTGAGAATCCATTCACACCTAAATATTCTAAGTTATACTTCCTCCATCTATATTCATCCCCATGAGCTAAAGTATCAACCAAAGCATCATCACTATCATGATCAGTCTATGCCAATCCCCTCTCTCCAATTATGCCTTTTTAAATCATCTTGAGAGAAATACAATTCTCAAGAGTTACAAATTTTGTCTTCCCATGTAGGAATGTATACACTATAATGTTTTTGATTAAAGTTTTTCTCCTTTTTGTTTATCTTTTTACACACCTCTTGAATCTTGTACTTGAAGATCAAATTTTCTGTTCAGTTCTGTTTTTTTAAATGAAATGTTTGAAATTCCTCTATTTCACTGAAAGTGAAAGTCCATCTTTTTCTCTGAAAGAGTATGCTGAATTTTCAGGGTAGTTGATTCTTAGTTGTAATTCAAGGTCTTTTGCCCTCTGGAATATCCCTCCGATACTTTAATATTGAAACTGAAATCTGACTGTGGTTCCTTTGTATTTATATTATTTGTTTTTGGTTGATTTTCTCCTTTAGCTGAAAATTCTGAAATTTGGCTACAACATTCCTTGGAGTTTTTATTCTGGGATCTCTTTCTGGAGGTGTTCAGTGGATTTTTCAAGGAATAATTTCAAGAAATAATTTGTCTTCTTGTCCCAGAATATTAGGATAGTTTTAATGAAAGATCTCCAGGCTCCTTTTTATTTTGAGGCTTTCAGGTAGACCAATAAGTCATAAATTATCTCACTTGGATTTATTTTTCAGGTTAGTCTGTCATACCAGTATTCCCAAGGCTCTAGAAATTTTGGGGTCTAGATGAAGTTCTCATAAAGAATAAGTTTTGCAAAAAAGTGAGATCATTGAAACAGATTAGATGCATATATATATAGTATACAGAGACAATATAGTTGCCTATTCAATGAAATAAAAGTTCTATTTGGAAAAGAATGACAACTGATAAAAATGATTAGAAAAACTAGACAGAAATCTGGAAGAAATTTTGTTCCAATTGTCATCTCACATAATATACCAATATACCAAGTCAAACTTCAGATGAGTACATGACCCAAATATATATAATGTTGCACATCAAACTAAGTAAAAGCTCAAGAGGAAAAAAATCTTTGCTAGACCTATGATTTTGGAAGATTTCATGACTAAATAGGTGATAGAGAAGATCTCAGATTATAAAATGTACAATTTTGATTATATAACATTTTAAAAGTTTTTACCCTCCACAAATAAAATTTTGCTTGTCTATGCATCTTTGGTGCAAAGCTCTGTTTATTTATGTACTTATTTATATATTCATTATTAATTATTTCCCTAAATTCTGGGTTGGGGGACATGGAAAGGCACTAAAATGAATAAACATCCTTTGAAAAGCAAAAGCAACTACAAATCATTCCATTTTCAAGGCAATAAAATCCTTTGTTAGATTTAAAAAAAAATTCCTGATGAAGCATCTTATCCACTCCAGAAAGAAAAATGCTAGATATAGGAGGCAAACTGAGACATAATTTTTAAATATAGTCAACATAGATATTCATTTTATTTTTACCATGCCAACTGCCTGCAAGTATTTTCTTTTTTTTAATCCCTTTTAAATTGTGAGAGGTAAAGGAAAATATTTTTCTTAATTGAAAATTAATTTAATTTAAAATATGCTCAGAGACTTCTAGATTACCTCTGAGGGAAAAACGGAATAATCATACAAGAGACTAATTTCATTTTCTTTTTTGACAAGATCTCTAGACTAGATCTGTGAACTTGGTCATAACATATCTAGGTTTTAGTAGCATATAAGGTTTCAGTATATTTTTCTAAGAGATATGGACTACATTATAATGGGTCAGCTGATTTGGAATACAGACTGGAACTATAAACTCATGCTAACCAGCTTAAATTTAAAAGGGAAAAATATGAAATCGCAACCCAGGCTCAAATTCTGCACAAATGCAGAATATATAAGAAATCTTTACAAAATGCTTCATGTGAAGTACACCTAGGTTTTTAATGAATTATATCTATACTATGAACCTATAGATAATATATAAAATAAACAAATGAGATATTTATAGGCACTTATTTCTAAAATAAGGGTAATAATTTACCAGAAATATTTCATCCTGTTTAGACTATATCTGTAATGCTACTTCCAATTATGATATTCATATTTAAAAAGGGCATTGAAAAGCTAAGGGGAAAAAGACAATAAGAATGGAAAAGGGACTTGAATCACAAAATTTTGATTTAAGTCTCAACCCAGTCACCTAAAACATATGTGGAATTGAACAAGTTGTCTATCTTCTCTCCCTTCTTTTCTTTTCTGTTTTTGTTTTTTTTTAATTTATTTTCATTAAAGATATTATTTGAGTTTTACAATTTTCCCCCTAATCTTGTTTCCCCCCCACACCCCTCCACGGAAAGCACTCTGTCAATCTTTACTTTGTTTCCATGTTGTACCTTGATCCAAATTGGCTGTGATGAGATAGAAATCATATCCTTAAAAGAACAGAAGAGAAGTCTAAGAGGTAACAAGATCAGACAATAAGATATCTGTTTTTTTCTAAATTAAAGGGAATAGTCCTTGCACTTTGTTCAAACTCCACAGCTCTTTATCTGGATACAGATGGCACTCTCCTTTGCAGACAGTGCAAAATTGTTCCAAATTGTTGCACTGATGGAATGAGCAAATCCTTCAAGGTTAATCAACACTCCCATGTTGCTGTTAGGGTGTACAGTGTTTTTCTGGTTCTGCTCATCTCACTCAGCATCAGTTCATGCAAATCCCTCCAGGCTTCCCTGAAATCCCATCCCTCCTGATTTTTAACAGAACAATAGTGTTCCATGACATACATATGCCACAGTTTGCTAAGCCATTCCCCAATTGAAGGACATTTACTTGATTTCCAATTCTTTGCCACCACAAACAGGGCTGCTATAAATATTTTTGTACAAGTAATGTTTTTACACTTTTTTCATCATCTCTTCAGGGTATAGACCCAGTAGTGGTATTGCTGGATCAAAGGGTATGCACATTTTTGTTGCCCTTTGGGTATAGTTCCAAATGGCTCTCCAGAAGGGTTGGATGAGTTAACAGCTCCACCAACAGTGTAATAGCATCCTAGATCTCCCACAACCCTTCCAACAATGATCATTATCCTTCCTGGTCATATTGGCCAATCTGAGAAGTGTGAGGTGGTACCTCAGAGAAGCTTTAATTTGCATTTCTCTAATAATTAATGATTTAGAGCATTTTTTTCATATGGCTATGGATAGCTTTGATCTCCTCATCTGTAAATTGCCTTTGCATGTCCTTTGACCATTTGTCAATTGGGGAATGCCTTTTTGTTTTAAAAATATGACTCAGTTCTCTGTATATTTTAGAAATGAGTCCTTTGTCAGAATCATTAGTTGTAAAGATTGTTTACCAATTTATTACATTTCTTTTGATCTTGGTTACATTGGTTTTATCTGTGCAAAAGCTTTTTAATTTAATGTAATAGAAATCATCTAATTGGATTTTGGTGATGTTCTCCAACTCTTCCTTAATCATAAACTGCTCCCCTTTCCATAGATCTGACAGGTAGACTAGACCTTGATCTTCTAATTTGCTTATAGTATTGTTTTTTTATGTCTATGTCCTGTAACCATTTGGATCTTATCTTGGTAAAGGGTGTGAGGTGTTGGTCTAATCTAAGTTCCTTCCATACTAACTTCCAATTATCCCAGCAATTTTTATCAAAGAGGGAGTTTTTATCCCAATAGCCGGATTCTTTGGGTTTATCAAACAGCAGATTACTATAATCATCTCCTGCTTTTACACCTAGTCTATTCCACTGGTCCACCACTCTGTTTCTTAGCCAATACCAAACAGTTTTGATGACTGATGCTTTATAATATAATTTTAGATCAAGTAGGGCTAAGCCACCTTCTTTTGCACTTTTTTCATTAAGCTCCTGGCAATTCTTGAATTTTTATTTCTCCAATATGAATTTACTTACAATTTTTTCTAACTCATTAAAAGTAATTTTTTGGAATTTTGATTGGTAGGGCACTAAGCAGATAGTTTAGTTTTGGTAGAATTGTTTTTATTATATTAGCTTTACCTATCCATGAACAGCCAATATTTGCCCAGTTATTTAAATCTGATTTAATTTGTGTGAGAAGCATTTTATAATTGTTTTCAAAAAGATTCTGAGTTTGTCTTTGGCAAATAGACTCCCAAATATTTTATATTGTCTGAGGTTACTTTGAATGGGATTTCTCTTTCTAGCTCTTCCTGCTATATTTTATAACCTGCAACTTTGCTAAAATTCCTAATTGTTTCCAGTAGTTTTTTGGATGATTTCTTGGGATTCTCTATGTAGACCATCATATCATCTGCAAAGAGTGAGAGCTTTGTCTCTTCCTTCCTAATTCTCATTCCTTCAATTTCTTTTTCTTTTCTAATTGCTGATGCTAACATTTCTAATGCAATATTGAATAGTAGTGGTGATATTGGGCACCCTTGTTTCACCCTGATCTTATTGGGAATGCCTCTATCCTCTCACCATTGAATATAAAGCTTGTTGATGGTTTCAAAAAGATACTGCTAATTATTTTAAGGAGCAGTCCATTTATTCCTACACTCTCTAGTGTTTTTAATAGGAATGGATACTGTATTTTGTCAAAAGCTTTTTCAGCATCTATTGATATGATCATATGATTTCTGATAGGTTTGTTGTTGATATAATTGAGTATACTAACAGTTTTCCTAATATTGAACCAACCCTGAATTCCTGGAATAAATCCTACTTGATCATAATGTATTATCCTAGTGATGACTTGTTGTAATCAATTTGCTAAGATTTTATTTAGGATTTTTGCATCTATATTCATCAGAGAAATAGGTCTTTAATTTTCTTTCTCTGTTTTAACACTTCCTGGTTTAGGTAACAGTACCATATTGGTTTCATAGAAAGAGTTAGGCAAAGTTCCATCTTTCCCTATTTTTCCAAAGAGTTTATATAGGATTGGAACCAATTGTTCTTTAAATGTTTAGTAGAATTCACTTGCGAATCCATCGGGCCCTGGAGATTTTTTTTTTTAGGGAGTTCAATAATGGCTTGTTGAATTTCTTTTTCTGAGATAGGGTTCTTTAGGTATTTAATCTCTTCTTCATGTAAGCTGGGTAACTTATATTTTTGTAAATATTCATCCATTTCACTTAGATTATCAAATTTATTGGCATAGAGTTGGGCAAAATAATTTCAAATTATTACTTTAATTTCCTCCTCATTGTTCGTAAGTTCACCTTTTTCATTTATGATACTAGCAATTTGGTTTTCTTCTTTCTTTTTTTTTACTCAAATTGACCAGAGGTTTATCAATTTTATTGGTTTTTTCATAATACCAACTTTTGGTTTTATTTATTAATTCAATAGTTTTTTGCTTTTGGTTTTATTAATTTCTCCTTTAATTTTTAGAATTTCTAATTTGGTATTTAATTGGGGATTTTTGATTTGTTCTTTCTCTAATTTTTTTAGTTGCATGTTTAGTTCATTGATTTCCTCTTTCTCCAATTTATTCATGTAAGCATATATCCTCTGAGAGTTGCTTTAAATGAATCCCATAGGTTTTGGTATGTTGTTTCATTATTATTATCTAGGATAAAATGATTAATTCTTTCTATAATTTGTTTTTTGGTCCACTCATTTTTTTAAATGAGGCTATTCAGTTTCCAATTTGTTCTGGGCCTATATCTACTTGGCCCAGTATTGCACATGACTTTTATTGCTTTGTGATCTGAGAAAGATGTATTCACTATTTCTGCCTTTCTGCAGTTGATCATTAGGTTTTTATGTCCTAGTACATGGTCAGTTTTTGTATAAGTTCCATGTACTGCAGAGGAAAAGGTATATTACTTTCTATACCCAATCAGTTTCCTCCATACGTCTACCATATCTAATTTTTCTAACAATCTATTTACTTCCTTAACTTCTTTCTTGTTTATTTTATGATTCGATTTATCTAGATCTGATAGCAGGAGGTTGAGGTCTCCCACTAGTAGAGTTTTGCTGTCTATGTCTTCCTGTAGCTCTTTCAGCTTCTCCTCTAAAAATTTTGGTGCTGTCCCACTGGGTGCATATATATTCAATATTGAAATGACTTTATTGTCTATGGTACCTTTAAGGAAGATAAAGTTTCCTTTTTTATCTCTTTTAATGCTATCTATTTTTGCTGCTGCTTCATCTGAGATAAGGATTGCTACCTCTGCTATTTTTACTTCAGCTGAAGCAAAATATATTTTGCTCCAACCTTTTACCTTTACTCTATATGCATCTCTCTGCTTCAAATGAGTTTCTTGTAAGCAGCATATTGTAGGATTCTGGTTTTTTATTCCACTCTGATATTTGGTTACGTTTTAAGGGAGAGTTCATCCCATTCACATTCAAGGTTATGATTATTAATTCTTTATTGCCCTCTGTGCTATCTTTCCTCTGTTTGTATTTTTCCCCCTTTCTCCCCCTTTCTCCATATTCCCCAGTATTTTGTTTCTGAATACCACCCCCTTCAGTGTGTTTTCCCTCCTATATCACACCCTACCCTTTCTTTTCCCTTTCCCTTTTTCCCTTTTCCCTTCCCTTCCTTTTGTTATTTCCCCATTTTCCCCCCCACTCCCTTTCCCTTTCTCAATCCACCCCTCCCCTTTTCCCCTTTTAATACTTGAAAGGTTAGATGTTTTATAAGTTAACTGAGTATGTGTACGTTGACTTTAAGCCAAGTCTGATGGGAAGATTCAGGTGTTCCTCCTCTGCTTCCTTCTTCCCCTCTATTACCATAGGTTTTTTGTACCTCTTAGTGTAATGAGATTTACCCCATTCAATCCCTTCCCTCCTCCCATCTCTTTCCTGTCCCCATTTTTAAGGAGGTAGTGTTTTTTAGATCATTCTGTCTAAGTCATAGAAAATTCTGAGTGTCTGTCCCTTCTAGTTCAGTATATTCTATCGAATAGAGTCAAAATTCCTGAGAGTTATTAGAGTCTTTCTCCCAAGTGGGGTTAAAGCCAGTTATATCCCATTAGATAGCAGTCTCATGGATAGGTCATGAATGTCCATCATTTCTGGCTAGGTGTATTCTCTCCGCCAGAGTTACAATTCTCAACATTTATGAGAATCTTTTTTCCCCCCATGCTAGGATATAGCCAGTTTCAATTTACTGGATTGCATTCCCCCCCCCCCCCTTTTTTAACCTTTTCATGTGTCTCTAGAACCTCCTGTTTGACGTCCAGATTTTCTGTTTAGCTCTGGTCTTTTCATCAGAAATTTTTGGAATTCTTCCATTTCATTAAATGTCCATCTTTTTACCTGGAAGAGAAGGCTCAGCTTTGCAGGAAAGTAGATTCTTGGCTGCATTCCAAGCTCCCTTGCTCTTCAAAATATCTCGTTCCAGGCCCTTGAATCCCTTAATGTTGATGCAGCCAGGTCCTGCGTGATCCTTACTGTGGCTCCTTGATATTTAAATTGTATCTTTCTGGCTGCTTGCAGGATTTTCTCTTTTATCTGATAGTTCTGGAGTTTGGACGCAACATGCCTTGTTGTTTTCATTTTAGGATCTTTTTCTGGTGGGGATCAATGTACTCTTTCAATAACTACTTTGCCCTCCGATTCCATGATATCAGAGCAGTTTTTGCCCCTTCTCGATCTATTCTCAGTGCTTTTGTTGATGAGGTATTTTACATTTGCTTCTTTTTTTCCTATTTTTTGATTTTGTTTGACTCTTTCTGTCTCATGGAGTCATTAGTTTCTGTAGACTCCATTCCTTTTTGGGGGGGGGAAGAGTTTTCTTCATTGACCTTTTGCAACTCTTTTTCCAATTGGTCAATTCTACTTTTGAAAGAGCTTTCCATTTGACCAATTGAGGTTTTGAGAGAATTAATTTCTTTTTACATTTGCTCATTTGAGGATCTGAGAGAATTATTCTCATTTTGTATTGGTCCAATTGATGATCTGAGAGATTTATTCTCCTTTTTGTCTCTGTCCAATTATACTTTCCAAGGTTTTGTTTTCTTGTTGCCAGGTATTAATTGTCTCTCCCAAATTTTTAAGCTCCTTCTTTATTTCTTCCAGGAAGTCTTTCTGTGTTGGAGACCAGATTGTATCCTCCTCAGAGGTTCCAGGTCTCTCTGAGTTAGGGTCTTTCCCTTCCAGGAATTTTTCTATGGATCCACCTTTCTGCTGACCCTTCTTCATTTTGCTAAGACCTTGAGTTGGGGGGAGGGCTGGTTCACCCACGCTTGGGATTGCTAAAGGCTTTACTCACTGAGGGCAGTTTCTCTGGCTGGCCAGTAGAAGGTGTTGGTTGCTTGAGGTCATTCCTCTGCTGTGCTGGTTCTGCTCACACACCTGGGCCTGAGGCAGAAGTAGTTTGCATTTGTTTGTTTGGGAGGAGGTCTGAGTTGTGATGGGACCAGAGGAGCCCAGGATGGTAACCTCAGCTCTCCTGCACCAGAACTCTCTCCCCCCAGCCCCATCCCCAAGCTCCAGGGGTATAGCACCAACACTAGTGCCTCTGTTCCCCTGCCGACCCAAGCCCCTTTTGTCCAGCCCCACCACCGATCCAGCACGTCTGGCTCTTGCGCCCTCAGACTCCTGGTTCCAATTCAGCTGTTAATCTGGCTGATCCAGGGCTGAGCCCAGACTCACCCACTCAAATTTGGCCAAAGCTGCTGCTGGAGACAAATCCTGAGGTAGATGTTCTTTCTCCTGGATGTTCTCTCTGGGTTTTGTAGATCGGATTTCTTTTAAGAGGTTTGTTTCATGTGATAGATGGGGAAGAGATCGAGAGACTTTAGAACTGTGCCTTTCTTCTCTCTGCCATCTTGGCCGGAAGTTGCCCTTATTTTCTTTTTTTGTAAAAGGATAGGTGTAAAAGTGATGACCTCTAAGGTCTCTTCTAGATAAAAATCTATAATTCTATAAAACTTTTAAATTCATTTCCACAAACTAGAAATTTTTAGCCTAGAAATCATACAAATAAAGAAATTTGTTTTTGCTCAGCTATTTCAGTTGTGTTTGACTTCATGATCCCATCTGGGGTTTTCTTGGCAAAGATACAGGAGTGGTTTCCTTCTCCAACACATTTTGGAGAGCAGAAAATTGAGGCAAACATGTTTGAGTGACTTGTCTAGGGTCACATAGCTGAGTAATTGAGATTGGATTCGAACTCAGAAAGATGTCTTTTTTTTTCTTTAATTTATTTACATGTTACTAAAATATTCTTGTTCAAGAGTAAAATTGCCCCCACAAAAATATAAAATCTTATGAGAAATAAAGTAAAAGAAAGAGGGAAAAAAGTGTATTTCAGTCTGTGTTCTGATACCATCAGCTCTGTCTCAGGTGGATAACTTTCTTTATTGTAAATCCATTGTAGAAGTTACTTCCACATTTTTCCACAGTTACTGTCACTGATTGTAATTCCCTCCATCCATTCCTCCCCACTACCATCTATTATATTTTCTCTCTGCTTTCACTCTGTCCCTCTTCAAAAATATGCTGCAGGGAAGCTGAGTGGTACAGGGGACAGAGCACTGGCCCTGGGGCCAGTAGAGCCCAAGCCTACTCCCACTCCAGAGACCCACCTGATCCCTGTGGTCCAGACAGACCACTCAATCCCAGCACCTTGTAAAAAAGTAAAAAAAGAAATTGTGTTATATCTGACTATTCTCTCCTATGATCTACCCTCTCCTCTATCATCCACATCCCTCCCACCTTTTCTCCTGTCCTCCTTCTCTCCTTTTTCCTCTAGGTGTCTATACTTTATTGAGTATGCTGTTTCCTGTCTGAGCCATTTCTGATGAGAATGAAGGTTCCCTCATTCCCCTCACCTTCCCCCCCTTCCAGACAATTGCAAAAGTTATAGGAAATATCTTTTATATGAAATATCTTAGCCTGTTCTACCTATCCTTTCTCTTTCTCCCAGTACATTTCCCTTTCACCCATTGTCTCCATTTTTTACAATATATTATACATTCAAATTCAGCTTTCTCCTATGCCTCATCTATAAAATCTCCTTCTACCTGCTCTATTAAATGAGAAGGTTCATATGAGTATCATCAGTATCATCTTTCCATGCAGGAATACATGCAGTTCATCATCATTAAGTCCCTCATAATTTGCCCTTCTCATCCACCCTCTCTATGCTTTACCTGAGTCCTGTACTTGAAGGTCAAACGTTCTGTTCAATTCTGGTTGTTTCAACAGGAACATTTGAAATTCCCTGTTTCACTGAATGTCCATCTTTTTCCCTGGAAGAGAATGTTCAGTTTTGCTGGGTAGTTGATTCTCGATTGCATTCCAAGTTCTTTTGCCTTATGGAATATTATATTCCAAGCCCTATGAACCATTAATGTAGTTGCTGCTTAAGTCCTGTGTGATCCTGACTGCAGCTTCATGATATTTAAATTGTGTTCTTCTGGCTGCTTGAAATATTTTCTCTTTGACTTGGGAGTTCTGGAACTTGGCTATAATATTCCTGGGGGGCTGTTTTTTGGGGGATCTCTTTCCAGGGGAGATCAGTAGATTCTATGTTTCTATTTTACCCTCTGCTTCTAGGATATCAGGGCAATTTTCCTGTAGAAATTCTTTAACAGTGAGATCAAGGCTCTTTTCCTGATCATGCCTTTCAGGTAGCCCAATAATTTTTAAATTATCTTTATGGATCTGTTTTTTTTCAGATCAGTTTTTATTCCAATGAGATATTTCACATTTTTTTCTAATTTTTCATTATTTTTGGAGTATTATGTCTTGATTTCTCACAAAGTCGTCAGATTCCTTTAGCTCTATTCTAGATCTGAAGGATTTATTTTCCTCAGCGAGCTTTCTTATTTCCTTTTCCATCTGGCCAATTCTGCTTTTTAAAGCATTCTTCTCCTCAATAACTTTTTGAACTGTTTTATCCATTTGACCTTAAGTGGTTTTTAACATGTTCTTTTCTTTTTTTTAATAAATATTTTATTTATTTTGAGCTTTACAATTTTTTCCCCTGATCTTACTTCCCTCCCCCCACCTCCCACAGAAGGCAATTTGTCAGTGTTTACATTGTTTCCATGGTATACATTGATCCAAAATGAATGTGATGAGAGAGAGAAGTTATATCCTTAAGGAATATAAGAGATTATATATATATAAGAGATAGCAAGATCAGACAATAAGATATCAGGTTTTTTCCTAAATTAATGGTAATAGTCTTTGGTATTTGTTCAAACTCCACAGTTCTTTCTCTGGAAACATTGAAGAGAGCCCCAAATTGTCCCTGATTGTTGCACTGATGGAATGAGCAAGTCCATCAAGGTTGATCATCGCCCCCATGTTGCTGTTAGGGTGTACAGTGTTTTTCTGGTTCCGCTCATCTCACTCAGCATCAGTTCATGCAAATCCCTCCAGACTTCCCTGATTTCCCATCCCTCCTGGTTTCTAATAGAATAATAGTGTTCTATGACATTAGCCATTCCCCAGTTGAAGAACATTTGCTTGATTTCCAATTCTTTGCCACCACAAACAGGGCTGCTATAAATATTTTTGTACAAGTGGTGTTTTTACCCTTTTTCATCATCTCTTCATTAGACCCATTAGTGGTATTTCTGGATCAAAGGGTATGCACATTTTTGTTATCCTTTGGGTGTAATTTCAAATTTCTCTCCAGAAAGGTTGGATGAGTTCACAATTCCACAAGCAATATAATAGTGTCCCAGATTTCCCACAACCATTCCAACCATGATCATTATCCTTTCTGGTCATATTGGCCAGTCTGAGAGGTGTGAGGTGGTACCTCAGAGAAGCTTTAATTTGCATTTCTCTAATAAGTAATGATTTAGAGCAATTTTTCATGACTATGGATTGCTTTGATCTCCTCATCTGTAAATTGCCTTTGCATATCCTTTGACCATTTGTCAATTGGGGAATGACTTTTTAAAAAAAAATTGACTCAGTTCTCTGTATATTTTAGAAATGAGTCCTTTGTCAGAAACATTAGCTGTAAAGATTGTTTCCCAATTTACTGCATTTCTTTTGATCTTGTTACAATAGTTTTGTCTGTGTAAAAGCTTTTTAATTTAATGTGATTGAAATCATCTAGTTTGTTTTTAGTAATGTTCTCCATCTTTTCCTTAGTCATAAACTGCTTCCCTTTCCATAGATCTGACAGGTGAACTAGTCCTTGATCTTTTAGTTTGCTTATAGTATTTTTTTTAATGTCTTAATCCTGTATCCATTTGGATCTTATCTTGGTATAGGGAGTGAGGTGTTGATATAATCTAAGTTTCTTCCATTGTCACTTCCAATTTTCCCAGCAGTTTTTATTGAAGAGAGAGTTTTTAATCCCAATAGCTGGACTTTTTGAGTTTATCAAACAGCAGGTTACTATAATTATTTCCTGCTTTGCACCTCGTCTATTCCACTGGTCCACCACTCTATTTCTTAGCCAATACCAGACAGTTTTGATGACTGATGCTTTGTAATATAATTTTAGATCAAGTAGGGCTAAGCCACCTTCTTTTGCACTTT
Source organism: Macrotis lagotis (assembly GCF_037893015.1). Lineage (NCBI taxonomy): Eukaryota > Metazoa > Chordata > Mammalia > Peramelemorphia > Peramelidae > Macrotis > Macrotis lagotis. Next base: position 90,761,561 of record NC_133662.1, on the reverse strand, counting down.
TTTCATTAAATCCCTGGCAATTCTTGACTTTTTATTTCTCCATATGAATACTTACCACTTTTTCTAACTCATTAAAGTAATTTTTTGGAATTTTGATAGGGCACTAAACAGGTAGTTTAGTTTTGGTAGAATTGTCATTTTTATTATATTAGCTCAACCTATCCATGAGCAGTTGATGTTTGCCCAGTTATTTAAATCTGATTTAATTTGTGTGAAGAAGTGTTTTGTAATTGTTTTCAAAAAGTTTCTGAGTCTGCCTTGGCAAATTGACTCCCAGGTATTTTATATTGTCTGAGGTTACTTTGAATGGGATTTCTCTTCCTTCCCAATTCTAATTCCTTCAATTTCTTTTTCTGCTGAAGCTAATATTTCTAATACAATATTGAATAGTAGTGGTGATATTGGGCATCCTTGTTTCAACATGTTATTTTCTTCAGCATTGTTTTTGGATCTCCTTGACTAGGCTGCTGACTTCATTTTCAGTTTTTCCAGTCTCTCTCTCAATTTCCCCCCCTATTTTTCTTCTATCTCCCTAACTTGATTTTCAAAATCTTTTTTGAACTCTGTCCTAGCCTGGGCCCAATTTCTATATTTCTTAGTAGTCTTTAGATGTAGAAGCTTGGACTTTCTCATCTTCAGTTAGAGTCTTTTGGTCCTCCATGGGACAAAAGTAATTGTCTATGATCAGGTTTCTTTTTTTTCTGTTTATTCATTTCCCCAGTGTGTTCCTGGTTTTGGGGTGCTTCCTGAGCTTTTGAGTATTATTGGTATACCACCCCCCTTGGACAGGTGAGACTCTGCCTACTCTTCTGGTCTGTGAATGACCACAAGCTCACCCCTTGCCACCAGGCTGTGAGGGGGGGGGTCCCTGCCTTATGAGGGGCCTAGACTGTGAACAGGGTCTGAATGTGGTCAAAGGTCCAGAGTCCTGTTCCAGGGACAGAGGATAGATCTTGGCATTCTCCTTCCACTCCCTTACCTTTGGTGGGCTGAGCACTCAGTATGCATCTGTCTGGAGGCTCCTACGGGGCAACTCCATGGGCCTGCTTCCATTTCCTGGGTTCTAGGCTGCCATGGCTGCACTGAGTGCCTGGGCTTTGTGCTCACTCTGACAGATCTCCCTGCTGATCTTCCAAGTTGTGCTTGGTGCTCCCTGAGACGCAGGTCAGGAAACAGCTCCTGTTCTTGGGAGCTGGCACTCCCAGGCACCCTGGGTATGTTCCCAGGAGGCTGAAGGTCCATCGTTCTGGTGTGTTACTGCCCCTCCATCCCTGTGAAACACAATTTTCCCACTATTTTCCAGATTACCTTGGGTTGGAGAGCTACCTCACTGTATCTTTCTGTGGGTTCTCTCTCTTGAAAATTTAGTTAGAGTCATAATTTTAAGATTTTTGAAATAATTTGGGGAAAGCACCTAAAAGAGGCTCTTCTCCTGACACCATCTTGGCTCTGCCCCATGATACGTCTTAATTCCAGGTCTGACACTTTATCTAGTATGCCACCTAGCTATCATATACTGAGATACAAATATAAAACATATTTTTATATATTAAAATATAAATACCAAATACATTTTATCTGTAGAAATACAAATACAGAATACATAATAATATAATTTAAAATAATTTCAAAAGGCAAAAAATCACCTATGTGTTTATATCATTTGCATGAAAATGTGGATTGGATGGGGAGATCATTAGAAAAGGCTTCTTGTGAGAGGTAGAATCTGAGTTGTCCTTAGAAAGAGGTTAAAGAGTCTGGAGTAGTGCAAGTCAAGAGTCATAAACTGCTTAATATTGGTTTCATGTGGAAAGGAATTATACTTTTTGATAATTTTGCTTTTTAGAGTTGTAGATTTTAGATTAGGGGCTCAAAATTAAAATTTACAGGTAAAAATTATAAAACAGCAATTCAGAACTGAATTGAGTTGCCTTGTATGGTAAAGAGTTCCCTATACTAGGGGTACTGTATTTAAGTAAAGAGTAAATGACCACTTGCGGAAGATGTAGAGAGAATCCCATATGTATGGGTTGGACAAGATGACTTATTTAAATACTCTCCTACTTTTAAGTTCTATGAATCTATATGATGAGTATTCTATAATTCCATTTGGTTCTGTTCCAGTTTTCCTTCATGCTGTCATTGCTCCCAGTAAGTATATACACTAGACAGAATAAAATAAGGAATGAAAAGCATCTTGAAAGTAATTCTGCTATAAATACTACTTGCCATCTTTAGAACTCAATATCAATTTTGAGCTCTGATCTCATGAAGCCACAACACTTGTCAATCTGCCAGAAATTATAGTATTCTCAATTCAACAAATTCAGTTTAAGAAATTCTTATCACACACAATATGTAAGAAGCAAGGCTAGTTATTAATTATACAATTATATAAGGGGGGAAGGCCTTACTCTCAAGAAGTTTGTTTTTTTTTAATTATTAAGCAACATAATGTTACGTATGTAGGTAAAATGATTTTACACACACACACACACACACACACACATATATATTTATAAATTACAAGTCTTTCTGAGGAGCCTAAATGCTAATAAGTGTGTGCATATGCATGAGGAGATCAGAAAAGGCTTCTTGTAGGAGAGGGGTGGAGAACCTTTTTTCTGCCAAGGACCATTTTTATATTTATAACACCATTCAGGGTCTATATTTGGGCAAACATTTAAATTATTCACTCCTATAAAGCTACTAGATTTGTTGAATTTACACTCACACCTGTGGTTACTTTGGAAACACCAGATCAATCCCACCAGAGGTTCTCTTCCTCCCCTTGTTATCTGAGTAATGTTTAAAACGAAGCTAGGGATTGCACCATTCAGAAGGAAGAAGGGAATATATTGGAGACTTGGGAGATGAGAGGCAGTTTTACAAGGGGGAAGTGGTAAATGAGGGAATCCATATATATATATATATATATATATATATATATATATATATATATATATATGTATACACACACACACACACACACACACATATATATATATATATAAAGAATAGCTATTAGGCAAGTTTGGCTTGGAGAAAAAATGAAGATGTATCAAGAAATCTAACTGGGATTGTAGATAGGAGAAAAATTTTGAGACTAGGCTGAATATTTTGTATTTTATCTCAGGGACTTTATTTTCTCCTTTTTTACTTGGCAAAGAACTAATAATAAGGAAAGTGGTAAAGAATATGAGAACTTAGGCATTTTGAACTTAAATAGTAGAATAAAATCCAAATAAGCAATGAGTGAAAAATGCCTGGCCTTATTTTTTATAATATCAATTAATGTTGGAAATCAAGCAACATTGATTAATACGTGACATAAACTAGGCTGTCATCTAAGTTCTCTACATAAAATATTATAAATATAACCTTAAACATGGAAAAGACCTCATAAGTCAGTTTCAACTCTCAATTTTGCAGATGGAGTTACTAAATAGTATAAGTGGCTTCCTCAAGGTTAACAGAACAAGCTAAAAACAGAGTACTGATGAGAAACTAGATTTCCTGACTTCTTGTCTAGGAGTCTTTGTATTTCAGCACATAGTTATCAGAAGCTACCAGGGAACATCAAACAAATGTCTAATGAGGTTACAATGTTGTATGAAATGAACAAGTAATTTAAAATATAGCTGTTCTTATCCTTACTGAGAGCAAAGGGAATGACAAATATTAGCTTGGAGGGATGGTAACATCTAACCATAACAGCAGTTATAAGCAAAGATAGATGAGACAGAGAATGAAAAATAAGCATATCAACTATAAGATGATTCTGATGTATTATAGAATATGTGGGAACATTTGTTTGATTATGTTAAGTTATATTAAGTTTGATTATCCTGTCAACCAAATGACCTTGAATAAATCAAAAGGAGGCAATTGAAGGGATAACGAAATCAATAGTAGAAAATTTTTAATATTTAATATTTTATTTCATCCTGTAGATTTTGTGGTTTACTACACAGATAAAAGCATAAAGCTAAGAAGTAGTCATAAATATGTAACTAGATGATCAAGGTATATGAAAGAACTTCATTTTAATTGTTACTTCTGTTGAAAAGTGCTGACCCTAGATTCCATGGGATGACTGTAAATGCCCTTTCCCCCCCTACTTTTCATATTGACATTGATGCAGATAGGAAAAAAAAATATCTCCACACCTTTTAAAGTGTCATAAGGTAAAACATAGCATTTTTGAGTTAAAAAGATTCATAGAGCTAATCTAGTTATAGAATCTCAGAGTTAGGAGGGATTTACATGCCTGAGCATGTGGTTATTCAGCATTTACTCAAGACTTTTAGGTAGAGGGGGCTTGCCTAGGAAGTTTAATCTATTTAGGAATAACTGCAGACTCATTGATACTTCTACCTTCTAGCTTGTTTTGTATCTGCCTTCTGCATCCATACAGAATGAGTCAGCCTTTTAAATTCTCAAAAACTAGTATCATGCCCCCAAATCTTTTCTTCTCCAGGCTATGCATCCTTCATTTCTTCATTTGTTCTACATAGAATATGAATCTGACACTTTTTGCCATAGAGGTTACTCTCCTCTGTATAATATCAGTCTTACTGGGATAAAGCAACAAGAATTTAACATAATAATCTAATATGATCTTGCAGAGAGCAAGGTTTGAAGATGCTGTCTCATTACTCCATTATATGAGGAAACTGAGGTACAGAGGCTAGATTTGATCAAGGACTGGGAAGAGTCCGGGACCAAGGGATATGTTGAAGCCAACTCAAATTAGCTCAGGAAATTTGATTGTTAAAATTTTAAAGTGAATATATACACCCCAAAAGCCAGAAATTCTATTAATGAAGGCTTAGCTTATTTCTTTGCTGGTTATCTAGACTTGAAAAGGTGATATGGAAAATGTTAATACCACAAATTAAAGGAAAAGTATGTGTTTAATATATTTCCCCTTGGAAAGTCAATTATTAGATATTAACCAAAACACAATTAATTTCCATCTCGGCAAGTAATTTTAAAAATGAAAAGCTGTGGATTGGAGATTTGAAACCAAGGAAGGAAAAATTGGATGCAAACTAAAATAGTTAAAATGGCTATTTTTGTCAAATTTAGTGAAATATATTTTCTCCTTTTGTCACTATCCAGAATAGTCTCATTTCATCATAAACTGCTTCTATCACTTCTCAACTTTCCCTGCATTCTTTGAAATTCACAGTATACTATTTTTTTTTGTTTCAGGCAATGGGGTTAAGTGAATTGACCAAGGGCACATAACTAGGTAATTACATGTGCTTTTAACTCTTTGTTTACAAAATAAATATTGAGGCAAAGTAAGATTTGTGATTTTCCCAATTAGAGGTCCATGGAAAAGTCTCAGTAGAGTGATTTAATTTAAATAGTGTGATAGAATACAATATTAGTATATTCAATAGTATATTAGTATCTAATATTAAATAGGAAACCAGACAATCCTTGAACATTCATTGACTTCAGTATTTCTTTTGACAGAGAATGTTGTCAGAGTCAAATCTTCTACGAGTTAAACCTACCATTCCTTCTTGTTCATTTTCTTTGCAATATTTCATTTTTTGCCATTCTCAAAATGATTATAGATCATAGATCATAGAATGTTAATGTTGGAATGGATCAACCAATTCAAAACTATGACATATTCACTTTTGTCCTCTTCTGCTCCCCTTCAAAAACTCATACTTGTACCACTGGATCCTTAGCTCTGATAGGTAAGGTCTTGCCTTCTCTTGTCCAGAATCAAGTCATCATGTCTCTTTCTGGCTATTTCTAAATCATAGTGCTGCATGGAAACTTGCTCCATTACTCTCCTTTCTACCTCTACCTCTGTCACATGTGCTTCATTCACTCTTTAGGATAGAAGATAATTGAGAGAAGAAATTGCCTTGTTTGTTTGCATTTGCATTCCTAGCTCTTAGCACAGCTCCTAACCCATGGTAAATACTGAATGAATACTCGTTCCTTTTTTCATTCATTAATATTTATTAATCCATTCGTGTATATATACATATATACATACATTCACCATTTAGTCCAATCCTATATGTGATATATGTGAAGTATGTTATGGAATTTCCTGCATGGAATGACACAATGCTCTTTTGTAGCCTGAGCTGCACACATGTTCCTTTCTGGACCACGGGTTATAGGAAGAGTAATGGAGAAGACAAACTGGAGTAAAAGAAAAGGAACAGTGGTCTTAAGCTCATGATCCTAATTCAACCTTGGAGATGATGACATGACAAAAACCCCATGCCAAGAGGCCCTACTTCACCTAATTTTTCTTTATAAACTTATTTAGCATCTGGGCCCCTCCCCTCCCTCAGTTTAAAAAAAAAGGTGTCAACTATATTTTGTGAAGCACTTAATGATATTATTTCATTTGAACCTCAATAATCCTTAAAGGTAGGTGTCCTTATCAGAATTTAAATAACTTGCCCAAAGTCACATAGCCGGCAAGTATATGGATTTAAATGAAGGTCTTTATAGTACACATGTTGGACATACTTTCTTCATTAAAGACATAATTAATTTAACCTGCTTGCATTATCTGTTCTGACTCCAACATCTCTCTGCTGACTCCTATGGAACTTAGCTCCACAGTATGCATCATTTCTGGTATGTATGAAATGTTTCCTGAGACATTGGATGTAGATATACTATCTAAATATATTGCAAAATTTGTGATTTTTTCATAATATTCTATTTACACTAACTTCAAATTCAAATAAGCCAATTTAAAGGAGTGCAGCCCAAATTCTGAATTATTAAAATTCAAGTGTAGGCACATCCTCTGTTTGGGGAATGAATTAGCATCAGTTATAAGAGACAGGGGAGATATCTCTCCATTTGGAACTTGTATGATAATAGCAGGGATCCTGCTGTGTTGATACATGTATGAAAGGAAGCTCATGTACTTAACATAACAAAAGTGAATTCTCTAAGTTCTGCTGTTTGAATTATGTCACATCCTAACCAGCAGAACAAAAGACATTTTTGATGTTTTTTAAAATGCGATCTCATTATAATGCAGAAATTTTAATTACCATCTTGAAATGGAATAAAAAAGCTCTAAGTTTCAGGACTCCATTTCAGAATAACTATTTAACAATAAATCTGAAAACCATAGTAATATTCTAGTTGGTCTAAATATTTATTTAATGTATTATTTAGTATTTGTTTGCTTAGATGAATGAGGTCTTCCTGCAGATTCTACCAGACATTGTGTCTCCCAAGGTGTTACATGTCATCTAGTTCTAGTTGACTGTTTGGCTTTATTCTCTAATACTGCCAGAGGCATTTTCAAAAGAAGGTAAATAAATGATAGAGATAACTTTATTATCGAATGACAGCTCTATCTCCTCTAGCGGTTTAAATGTAGGTGCTTTAAAAATAAATGCTGCAGATGAATAGGCAGTTGTAGGTCAAGGAGCTGCTTCTTTCCATTGCCCTTCATGCACCTTTGTGATAGTTCACAGGCTTATCAGATCTATTTGTGGAGAGTCGGAGGGTAATGGAAAAAATAGTCAAAGTCACTTTTTTTTTTTAAGGCACCAATTAGATTTAAATCAGTCTAACCATTCTTCAGGGCTGATTAATGATTCCTTTTCATAGTGCAATGCAGCAATCCCTTTAAGCTGAATTAGTTTTGGGAATTTTAATAAAACTAGGAGCAGAAGAGCCCAGTGTTGCTTCATATCATTATTATTCATCCATTAGCAGATTGCTACCACCTCAGAATTGGCCTTTATAAAGGACTTAGAAAGTATTTCGAAAGGCAGCATTGTGGCCTGTCAATTTGGAGTAAAGAATTCCTAGGTTAAATTCCACCTGTACTATAGTCTAGTTGAATGACCCTGACATTTAAGATCTTCCAGTCTGTTACCTTAGTGTTAAAATGCTTACAACAATACCCTTAATACCTACCCAGTGGGTTGTTGTGAGACTCAGTTTGCAAATCATAAAGGGCTATACATATTATATATTGCTATAATAATTAAGTTGATAGGCCTGACTTCAAAAATCTCCCTTTTTTTTTTTTTTGCTTCTCACTGACTTCATGATAACCCTGCAGCGTTTTGTTGCTGCTGCTGTTGTTTGTTCTTTCTTCCTACAAGTAAAAAAAAAAAAAGAAAAATGTGAACATAGCACTGATATGAAAATGTCTTCAATAGTGATTTTTAAGTTTGGGTAGGATACAGTAGAGAGAAACCAAGAAAACAGAATTATATGTAGGACACTAAGTGATTGACTACCCACCTACCCCTCTCCAACTTCAAAAGTGACATGTATAATACAGGTAGATTGAATTCATTCCTGAATGACTCTTTGTTGTACCTGTTTTTTCCCCCACATTATATATTGTTAGCTTGTAAATTATTGGATAGTTGTCTCTTTTTTTCCTCCTTTATTTTCCTTTTTATCATTCATGTATAGGAGATTCCTGAGGCCATCATTGTCATTCCCTCTAAACTATTGCTTTTATTTCAATTTCTTCCTATAAGAGTCTAAATCAAGAATAGAATTCAGCTAAAAAAAATCTCTAACTGAGATCCTTTTTCATGATACACAGGGAGAAAGTAGGAAGAATGGGGAAGAAGAGAAAGAAACTATCAGTAATCTATATGATGATGGAATATAAATTTGGGCTGAGGGTTATACATAAAATGAGAAGAAATGTATAAAGGAAGAAGAATAACAGAAAATAATCTGAAGGAGAACATAAAATAATGATTATTTTTTTCAAATTCTTTTACCTGTGGAAAATTTAAATAAGAAAGAAATGGAAAGAAAAGTTCACCTTTAGACTATTTTTATATTTGTGCAATCAATTCAGAGGTGACCAAAATATTTGTTCCATCTGAAGCATGTAGGGTGAACTATCTCACTTAGCATGTTGGGAACATGAAAATATATGCCCTTCTCTATCTAATATTTCCATAATTACTTGCAATGTACTAAAAGAGAAATGATAGATTGATAGATGAAGCATTCATTAAGTACTCATTATGTGACCTGACAACTTAAGTATCAAACATTTTAGTACTTAAAATTTTATCAACAAGCATAATGCAGAACATATATGTATCAAAATGATATGTTATAGTATAACATAAAATTCTATAATTATGTAATATGACATATAATAAAACACCATAGCATAATATAACATACAGAAAATTCTTATGCTTCATTTTGGTATGAAATATCACAGAACATTGTGCTTTAGAAATCATATGGACTGAGTTCTATTTCTAACTCAACCATAGCTTTTTATATATGAATTAGATAAGCAATTTCACTTCTCTGGCATTCAGTTTCTCAATAAGTTAAATAAAGAAATTGTACTAGATAGCCTCTAAGTCTCTTATAGCCTTAAAAAAATTCTTGCTTCTGAGACTGTAATAATATATCTGATTTCAATTTAAGGTAATAAAAATTGCAAAGCTAGAATAGACATAGTCTTTAGCTCCTAGAATCTAATAACCTCAAAATTTAACACAAGTTGTCTTTTCTGATCCTATAGATAACACAAGTACATAGAAGCAGGATAAATATAGCAAAAGAGAATCTAGACAAAGAACTCCTTCACAATTAAGGAAATCAGGAAAATTTTCATAGAGGAGATGGTTTCTGAATTGGCCTTATAGAGGAGGAAAGAATTCAGAAGGCAGAGCCATGGGAAAGGCAGAGGAGAGACCTTTCCAGGAGTCATGAGCAGCCTATACAAAGGTATGAGAAGAAAATAGGACAGGTTAGGGGAAATGATAAGTAGTCCAGATGGCTAGAGTGTAGAGAATGTTTAGGGAAGAATTATCAAATAAAGCCTAAAAGTTAAATTGCAGACAGATTGTGGAGAAGGTCCTTGAATGCCAGTGTAAGACATTTGTATTATATTTAGTGGAAAATGAGGAACTACTTCTAGAACATCCAATCATAATCAAGTAAAAATAGAGCCACTAGCTTAAGTTTGTTGCTATAATAAGATTAAATTCCTTCTTTTGTGATATAATGGGAAGACTGTCAGCTTTAGAGTCAGAGCATATGGGTTTGCATACTTTGGGACCTAGGGACACTTAATCATTGGAGTAGCAGCCCTGGTAGCATGAACATTAGCACAAATGCACCTCTCTGGTCTAGGAGGTTTTACAAAGAGTAATAGAGAAAAAAACAAAACACAAAAGAAAAAGAAGTGACTGTGTCCTAAGCCCATGAACCTAATATCTGCCACTTAGTACATGTATATAATGTGTAATCACTGACAAATTACTCTAAGTACCTTGGTTATCTATTCTGTAAAATGGCTTGATTAGACCATCTCAAAGGTTTTATGTGGCTCTGATAGTATGCTTCTCTCATGCTATTTATTTTGTTTAGGAGAGGTAGCATAGAGCGTATATTGGATAGAAGGTTAATTTATCCAGGGTTCAAGTCTGGCTTTTGACATATAATAGCTGAGTGACAAATCACTTGGACAAATCACTTAATCTATCAAGACTTTAGGTAATTGTTTAAGACTATAAATTATAGATAAATTACCAATCTGTTACAACATTTCTTGGTGAATAGACAGTTTTGGACTGGGGGGAAAGCACCCAGCCACATGCATACAGGCTCATCCACATATACCCATAAAAATAAATCATCTCTCCTCATTGACAAACATGTTTCTAATGGTGGCTGAGGTATAATATTAATTAAAGTGATATCTGGTTTGAAAATACTTTCTAATTCTAGAAATTCAAGCTGACATTATTAATCTAGACATTAATTCTTATTTTTTGTTTGTTTTGCAAGGCAATGTGGTTAGGTGACTTACCCAAGGTCACACAGCTAAGTAAGTATTAAATAACTGAGTTCGGATTTTTTTGAACTCATGTCTTCCTGATTCCAGGGTCGGTGCTTTAACCACTACACCATCCAGTTTCCACTAGATATTCTTTTTTCATTTCATTTAATTTCTTATTGATGTTTTACTTTTCCAAATACATGTTATGAAAGATTTTTTTAGTATTCATCCATATGCTTATATATAATTCTAAATTACAAAATTTCCTTCCACTCTTCCTTCCCTCTCCTCTCCCCTCAGTGGTGAACAGTCAGGTTAATATTGAATTTAAAAGTTTGTGATAAGCATCTTTTCAGTGCAGCCATTGTTGATATGAGAAATTAGGATTAAGGGAAAGAAAAAAGAGATTTTTTTTTTAAAAAGTGAATGTAGTGCTTCTCAAATTATTATTATTTTTTTTTAGGATTTTGCAAGGCAAATGGTGTTAAGTGGCTTGCCCAAGGCCACACAGCTAGGGTATTATTAAATGTCTGAGGCTGGATTTGAACTCTGGTACTTCTGACTCCAGGGCCAATGCTCTATCCACTATGCCACCTAGCCACCCCTTGTGTTTCTCAGATTCTGAAGGATTTTTGTTTTATTTTGTTTTTCTTCCTCTGGATGGAGATAGCATTATCCATAGTTGGTCTAATAGGGTTGTCCTAACTCTCTGAACTGCTGAGAGAAGCTGCTTCTCTCAAGGATGATTATCTCATATTGGTGTTGTTGATGTCTATATTGTTCTCTTGTGTACATTGCTCCCTTTGCTCAGCATCAGATCCTGTAACTTGTCCCATGCTTCTCTGTAGTCCAACCATTTATGGTTTCTTATAGAATAATGATGTTCTATAAATATTCATGTACCATAACTTGTTTAGCCATTACCCAATTGATAAGCATCCCCTCAAGTTCCAATTCTTTGCCACTACACAAAGAGCTGCTATGAATATTTTGGAAAATATGGGACTAGATATTAATTCTTAATGTAGATGGCCCAAATCAATATTATTAACATTTTAAAAAATGCACTAAAGGGAACATAGAGATATATACTATGATTAAAATTATCCAAATGACAGTATTCTGCACTGGAGATTTTCCATTACACATATGTATTATATATTGTTTTATCTTCTATCTCTGTTCAAGGTTTTCTTATCCATGGTGATGAAGTGCATTTATTCATAGTGTATGGATTATTCTCTGTTTTAAGTGAAACATCTGTGTGTTACCACCCACCTACTTCCACCCCTACAAAAATGTGAATTTTGGCAAGTTAACAAGTACAAACTGACACACCAGATATACATAACTGTAGGTGGGCTAAGGCCCTTCCATCTGTAGACTGCACCACTTACCCACATGACAAAGGTTAGGTGGGTTTAGAGAAATATATCCTAAGAAAAAAATTAAATAAAATTGAATACCTTATTTTCCCACTTTTATTATATGAATAAATATTCAATAATTTTGGTCTTTATAGTGTAGTTGTGTTGTTGAATACAGTTGAACTCAGTACATATTCAGATGAACATTTTCTTGTGATTCTTTCAAATAAATTATATACATGCATGCATGTATGACTGTGTATATATGCATATACAGGCATGCATGTATAGTGGCAGTTTGGTGGTGCAGTGGATAGAGTGCCAGGCCTAGAATCATGAAGACTCATATTCCTGAGTTCAAATTTGACTTCAGACACTTAGCAGCTATGGAACCCATGTCAAGTTACTTAACCTTGTTTGCCTTGAGTTGGCGTAGTAAATAGCAAACCACTTCAATATCTTTATGGGGTGACAGAGAGTCAGGCACTAGAAAATGACTGAGCAATAACATATGCATATGTATATGGATGCATGTTTATAAGATGCTTATAAGCATAGTTTGAGGAAGTGCCTTACCTAGACCTCCCTAAAATTTCTACACCAATGAAATCATAGGTGCCCTGTCCTCCTCCAGAAAATAATATGTGTTCACATTATTTTACTATTTCCTCAATTATAAGATATATTTATTGGAAATTATTCTTAATTCTTCATAGATTTCCAATATTGTATATGCCTTAAAGCATGCAATTTCTAACTATCCATCACTGTATTCTAAAAACAACATAGCTAAAATAGGCATAAGCTTAATCCTGCTCTTAAAAACACTAACATTTCTAAGTGAAGGAACACTGAGTGAGTGTGGAAGCAAAAAAGTATGATGTTTGAATACAACTTCTGATGCTGGTTGTGTGACAATGGTCAAAGTCCAGAGGATCTTCAAATGTCAGGTTTCTTACTGAAAAAGGGATTAATAATAGTTACAGTACAGATTTTGCAGGATTATTTGTATCTCAGATAATTAGAGTATATAAAGAGCTCTGTAAACTTGAAATTGCTTTTAAAATTAATAATATTTTTTATTAAGAAGTGGTTAGCTTTTTCTTAAAACATTTCTACAGTCAGGAGTACCTGAGTTCAAATCCAGCCTCAGACACTTAATAATTACCTAGCTGTGTGGCCTTGGGCAAGCCACTTAACCCCATTTGCCTTGCAAAAACCCAAAAAAAAAATTCCTACAATTCACCCTATTTTTTCCTTGAATATTTGCCCTCTAAATTGTTCTTGTCCTTGGATTATTCAAATTGAATAATATCTAATAGCTTATTTTTTTTCCCAAAGATAAGGTTGTAACTTTGACAGAACAATCTGTACAACAAACATGCTTCCATTGTTAAACAATTAAGGTTTCATACTTAGATGCAACATTTAACAATTTCCTAAACATTTATTTACCATATTGTAGATAGGACCTCAGGATTATTGATGATCCTAACAACCTTCAAATATGTAATTTCTCTTTTCTTTCTCTGCATTGAAAGGTCAGTTTGAGATTAACAAGAGCTATATGATTATTAAATCTGTGAAAGTCCACAAAAACTAGGGGAAGTCCAACCTAATGATGGCATTTTGGCAGTTTCCCTTCAAAATGTCTAATTGAAGCACCTCAACATAAATTATCTGAGAAAGGTTTTTAGTAAATTGTCTAAGGACTAAGAAACAGGTAGATGATCAGTAGAGTATGTGCATATATATGTATGTATATATATATATATATATATATATATATATATATATAAAACCTATATCAGTAGGTTAATATTTTTTTAAAAAATATTTAAGAATAAACTTGTTTCACTGCAAGAAGAGTAGCAGGATTGTAACTACTCAGAAGTAATTCCAATATTTATCAATATTCATTGCAGAATCATTAGTTTGCTACATTTTTTTCTGAACATAGTCCAGTTTGCTCATCTTTGGGTAGCCTCATGACTCTCTGCTGGGATGTCACCAGTCAACTTGAGTTTTGTCATGCCACTGGACTGCAATGATGAGAAGAAGATGCTGGTCATGGATAGAGTCTCAAAGGAAAATGGACTTTAAGAATGGGTAGGGTTTTGAGAGAGAAGAGTAGAGTAGTAGCAGTCTAGAGAGAATGGGCAGACCAAGAGCAGAAGGTTTATGAAAAGAAACAAGGGTGGGGGGGAAAGCAAGGCTTTACCTTATAGACAATAAAAATTACAATCATTTTCTGAAAGACAGAGAGTCAGAGAGACAAAGAGACAGAGAGAGTATAGACCTTTCTGGGAGATAAATCCAGCTGTGGTTTGAATGATGTGTTCTTGTTTCTTCGGTTTTGGAGGTGGGGGTAAGGAGAAGAAGCTAGAAATAGGGAGATCAATTAGGATAACTAATGAAGTGATTTAAGTCATAGAACCAAGACATTTAGAGATAGAAGATGGAATCCAATGTCCTCATTTTAAATTCATTTTTAAAATGAATAAACTAAAGAACAAAGAAGTTAAATGACTGGCCAAGATGATAATGTTCTAAAGAAGAACCTTATCTCTTATACCTCATTGCTGAGTTAATATGGGCTTCAACAATAGAAATTGCTACTAATGTCAAGGCACAATCAAAAATAAAACTGTTATTTATTACTGTATTCTATACTAAATTCTAAATAATACTATATTCAAAAAGGAATGGTCTATGGATGTAATAGTATGAATTCTAGCCATTCTAGAGGCAGACAAGTTGTGTGTGACACATGTTCATGAGTTCAAATCCTGCATCAGACATTTCTAGATTGTCTAGACTATAAACAGTTGCTTAACCTTGTATGCCTCAGTTTTCTTCATCTGGAAAAATGAGCTAGAGAGGGAAATGCCAGATCCCTCCACTATCTGGATTAAGAGTACGCCAAATGTGGTAAAAAAAGCCAGACACAGCCAAAATGACTGAACAACAACTGTCCCAATATCATAAAGTACTGACTTCATTTTCATTCAAAGTTCAATGAAACATTTCATCAAGTTCAGGTTTTAATTCTGACAATGGAATAAAACTCAAATAATTTTTGAGAAAATATTTATAATCTGAACTTGATGGAGGTCAAGATTTGTTTTGAACATTGTTTTCAACCATAAGAGTTCTTTAAATCTAAGTACACCTAAGAATATTCTCTGAAAAGAGGGAGAGAATTAAAAAAAAACTTCAAATCCATTTAGGAAAAGAAATAAACAGCAGCAGCTGGAGAAAAACAATGAAGCGGAAGAAGACTTGATAAATACAAAACCAGCTCAAGCAATTAAAAACTTCATAATTCAAACAAGTCTAATTCTCACATATTGACCAACTTGCAAATGTTTTTTTCAAGATCATATTGTTTTTGTCAACATTACCTCTTTCTGTTTTTTCTTTTTTCTTTATATTTCTATTTATATTTCTCTTATATATATCTATATTATCTTCACTATCAATCTTTATTTTTACTTTTGAAGTTAGGCGATGAAAAAGAGAAGAAAAATATAAGGGAACAAATGAGAAAATTTTTTAAAGGGGGATGTTTTTAACTTGTTCATTCCCTTTCTCCTCTCTTTGTTGTCATCTTTTCTGACCTATTTGGTTTCTTTCATTCTAGACTGCCAAGCCAGTGGACCCAAATCAGGATTATAAAATGAAGATCAAGGGAAAAGAGACTTACAGCTAGTTCACTATTAAGGTGCATAATGAATGAATCCTGTGAAGTGAATACATTATTGAACTTGCACTGTATTTTTCCACTGAGTTAGAATCAATAATTATATTTTAAATAATTATAACTTCAAATAGTGTGAACTTGAATAGATGAGAATTCTCTTTATGAGAACTATTATTTACACTAATTGGGATATAGTTGGCACCTGAACAATTATTTTATTTATTTTGCCCCAAATCACAAGTTGATTTTCTAAATTTGGATACCTTGATTCTTTATTGAAAGAAACTCTCCTTTGCTTGCTGGAATTAATCTATCTCTCTGTTGATTTCTGTAAAGGGTGGGGAGAGGGGGTGAAGGAGAGAGTGCATCATAGAAAATTGTTGACTGAAAGTCAGGAGATGTTATCCATTTTATCTTGTCAAGAGCCTTTACTAGTTTTGATTTGGGGGAAGGAGGGATGTATAATGAGTAATTTGTATGTGGGTATGTATAATGGGTTAACTGAGTATTGTCCACATTTACATTTCTGTGTCTATTAGTCTTTTGAGTCTAAAATATATTTATATAGTAGGGAAAATGAATAGCTTTTAATTACCTATTTTTTACATGGAAATCATTTATTATATGGAACTTCTGACTGGTATTTTTGGTAAATTCGACAGGAGTATAGTTAAACTTTGTGTTAGGGATTTGCCCAAGGCTTCTCTAGGGTGGAGATGATTGACCTTGGAGGAAAACTTTGGGGTCAGGTTTCCCTCTAAGGATGAATCCAGTTTCTTATGAACACAGAACTAGAGAATCCCAAAGTCTTGATAGGGAAGTGATTGACATTTAGAAGCACATTAATTTTTAATTTATATTAATATGTTCTATTTTGACATGATTTTTGTTTCCAAAAATATTTCCCTTTTCCTCTTATCCATAGAACCATCCTTTGTAAAAAAACTGAAATAATGAGAAGAAAAACTTCTTAGCAAAATTCATAACCAAATGTGCTGAATCTAAAGGATTTTGTAACTCCTATAGTTTTCCAGATCTATAAAAAAAGTGGAGAAAGTCATTTTCTTATTTATACTTTGGGGTAAAAATTAATGATTCTAAGAACTTTTTTGTTCAATTTATTTTTTTCCATTAATATATAGCTTCTGCACATATAGTTTACCTGTTTCAACTGCTTCCCTATGCATCATTTAATATAAGTCTCCCCATAAGGACAGAGATAGGAATTTACCCTGCAATTTCTTGGCACAAAGAACTCTGTAAAAAGGAAAGTCTCACTACACATGCAGGTGAGCAACTTTTCTGTATTAAATGATTGTAGCAATTTGCTTTGCTTACTGAAGAGATAAATACCTTGTCCAAGGTCACATGGCCAATATGTATTAGAAGTAGAACTTGAACTCTGGTCTTCCTGTCTCTGAGGTCAATTTCTATCTTTGCCATAATTAATTCTGCATACTCATCATTTTTTACAGAGCTACAATATTTCATTGCACTAATACATCAATCAATCAATCTATGAAAAAGTATTTATAAAACATCTACGATACAGGTTTTGTGCAGACAAGTACAAAGAATGAAATAATCCTTACTCTCAAGGAACTTATATTTCAATTTATTTATCTATTGCATTAGGGATATTTATGTAGATAATTTTTTTTCTTTTGCTTAATGACCCTAAAAACAATCCAAAGAGTTTAGTTTACTTTTACTTAAGGATTTTGAGGATCCATAATTTTACAGGCATGGGAATTCTTTATACCAATTAAACAATCAAACAATCAAAAAAAGCATTTATTAAAACCATATTATACTCCAGAGACTGTCATAAGCATTGATGATATAAATAAAAGCAAAGCAAAAAAAGCAAAACTAAAATAATTTTTCCATGCATTTTTGTTTTACAATATATAAATCAAAAACTTCAAAATAAATGTGTAGTAGACAGAAGGTAACCTTAAATGGGATAACTTAAAGGGATGAGGAAAGGCCTCCTTGAGAAGGTACAGCTTGATAAAAATCACATGTTCTCTATAAATTAATGTGCTCTTCAAGAGTTTCTCTAGCTGATTCTCAGCAAAACAACTCTGGCAACTCTGAAGGACTAAGTGAAAAATGTTATCCATTCCCAAAAAAAGAACTGATGGTGTCTAAGTACAGACTGAAGCATATTTTTTAACTTTATTTTTCTTGAGACTTTTGTTTTTAATCCATTTTCTTTCATAACATGACTATTATGGAAATGTTTTGCTTGACTATACATGTAAAACCTAAAAAAAAGTTTCTATAATTTAAAAATCCATCCCAATGTTGAGATAATCCTATCTCACTTTAGTTAGATATAGTCTATCACTGAATCCATCACTCAAAGTCTTTCCAAATTGGTGGACAGACCAGAATTTTGCATAGGTGTCAAGAAACTAGAGTTGTAGCCCTGTAAGTAGGAAGTGTAAGAGAAATATTTTGTTTCCCATGCAGGTTATTATTTTTTTCTTTTATCTAGGTATTGTCTCTGCCTTGTTTATGAAGGTCTTCCATGCTTCTCACCAGATGAAAATGTAAGATAATGAACAAATACATATTGATTTTTTAAAAGATGTATATTTGCTTTATGTTTGGGATATTCTGCTTCCCTTCATATTTGTGTGTGTGTGTAATTATAATGAAGATAGTTATTTAAAATCTTTTCTTTCTCCAATTTCCTTTGGAAGGTGCTTAGAAACATTACCATTTCAGATAAAAACTAAAAGTCAACAAACAAAAAAGATGAATGCATCTAGGAGGGAAAAGACAGAAGAGATAATAGTGGGACTTTCCTTACTGAAACAAAAAGAAGCATGTTTTTTTCTTACAAAAAATAGCAATGCTGAAATATTACACACACAAACAAATATGCACATGCATGTGTGTATGTCTATCTATATATTTACATCTATAGCATATCTATAATAACATTATTATAGTAATATATAATATGTATGATATATTATAGTGTTATAATATAATACAAATATAATTATATCATATATAATAATATAGCTATATCTGCATACTTAAAACTAGTATATATAAAATATACTGGGGGGGGGGCAGAATCTTACCTCCTTTTTTCTAACACCTAAAGTTTTCTTTTCATTTTCTCCCTTTTCTTAACAGTTGTCCCCTCAGGCAGTTGCCTTCTCTGGCTGCTCTGTACCAACCATTGCTAATCACTGCTTATGGTAAATGTAATGTTTTCACAGCTGCAAATAGGATTTTTAAATAGCAAAGGTGCACTGAAACCATCCCAGTAATTAATAAATACAATCATAATAATTTTCACTTATATAAAATCTTTATTTTAAGCATACCAAAGCACTCTACAAATAAATATATGTCACTACCATAATTCTTTACAGATGGGAAAATCTTCAGACCTAGGTTAAAGATCAAGTAGGGGACTTGATCCAAGATCATTCAGTCAGTAGGTTGATGTGGATGAAAGCTCAGGATTCTTTTTGTTTTTCCTTTATTCTACTTTAGTTTCTACTAGGGGTTTGGCCACAAATGAGCTCCATTTTATTAAGTTTATACACTGTCTCATTTGTAGCAGTGTGTTCCATGAAAACATGTGCATTAGTTATAATTTCCATGTATTTTATTTTCCATAGAAATGCAAACATCTCAGTTTTGTGAGTAATTTTATGGGGATAAAAAGACCTAAATGGAGCCCCCTCAGACTATGAGTAATGCACTATTGCAGCAATGCTGTCAGTGAAATTTACATGAGTAAAAGAAGATAGAGTAATGATTAAAAGGAAAATGGTAATCATGGGATTCAATTGCATTCAGGGAGTGTAAGGTATGAAGATACTAACTGGATTGGACTAGTCCAACTTTTTGGTTGAAGGAAGTTATTCCTAGTCCTTTAATCTAGTCTCTACTTTCAATTCCATTCAAGGGATCTTGGATAAATGTAAATTTTTTTTTTTTTTTTTTTTTTTTATAGCTGGTTCACAAACATTAGTCAAAGGCTAATTTGCCTCCTGGCTAATAAATAGTACATTGCCAAGAATGAATCTAGTAACTTTGTGAAAATGTTATTTTTGTCCTGCATAATTACATTCACAGTTTCTTTATTGTTTACAAGGCAGCAAAACTAATTTCTCATGCAGTGTCTTAATCTGTATCAGCAACAGTGCCCCTCAGGTTAGACATTTTGACAAAGCCTCTGGCCCTTCACCCAGATGGCTATTACCTGCTGAGAAATTCTTCACCCACAGGTCATTATTGCCAATGTTAAATGAAAGTACAGAAAGGAGTCAGAAAAATCTAAAGTTAATGATATTTTTCAGTTTCAAAAGCAGAAACCAGAACTCCCCCTAACAGTGCTATTCTTTTTGCAGGTCTGTTATTTTTTTTTTTAACAGTTAAAAGATCATAGATGCCAATAGGAAAATATGCTTTTAGACCAAGAACTCCTCTAGGAGTAATGCAGTGTATAATGCAAGTTTTCAGTGTCTAAATATTTTGAAGGGTAGGTCTAGCAATGTAGCAATAATCATTTTTACTGGATTTGGGGCTGTATTCTCAAGTGTTCTTTGAAGTTACAATTTGGTCTTGTTCTATATAGGTATAGGACTCAAGAAATATTCCAAGGGAAAAAAAATAAATCTTTTTCTCCCCACAAATATAATGAAATGTGTTTAAATATATAGCACGTGTATTATTACATGTTTTCAAGATAATTCAGAAGGAGCTTTGATATTTGAACATTTTTCTGATAATGGAATCTTTACATTTTCTTCCAAAGTACAGTTTCTTTTGTTTTATTCTTTTTTGTCTCCAACATAACTAGCTTTTCCTATCCTAGTCTCACTACTATGATCCATTCTATACCTTCATAATATTGTTTAGCTATTTTTACTGTTATATACCTCCTCCAAAGCTTCTATTCTATACCACCATGCTGGTGATAAGTTTAGCTATTTTTATTGTTATATGCCTGCTCCAAAGCTTCAATATTCTTCCTTCTCTCCTGCCCCCTTTGTCTGAAAGCTAAAGCCTAGAGCTGTCAGTTTTACATTCACTGTGTTCTGAAAAAATATCTTCAAATTTTCTTTCTAGTGCTATCTTCTTCTTTGTAGCCAAACTGATCCATTCACTATATACCATATTCTTGAATCTCATAAAATCTAGTATCATCCCTCTAGTACAGAAAGGCCTCCTCTGTTTACTCTATTGTCCATTTATCAAGGTACAGATCAAATGCCATCTCTGTAAATACTTTCATTAAGTCTTTTTATATTTAATTGTTTTACATTTCTATGAACTCCTACAATACAATTTAGCATTTCCCAGTGGCAATATTTTTTCTTTTTCTAAGTAGTAAATAATAGTGAATCCTCTTTATAGACAAAGACCATATTCTATACTTTTTAAAAATCCTTGATATCATCACTTTTCTTTCTTCCTTTACAGCTTTGAATGTGAATTCCTCAGTGGGAAAGAAGAATTATTTCCTTCCTGTGAATACAATTGAGAAGAGTGACATTTAACAAGGAGGTTTTACCCAAGAGTAAATATAAGGGCAATCTTTAATTTAGGGAGAAGAAAAAACAAACAGCAACAACCATCAGAAGACAGCTTGATTCCCTCCCTCTTCGGGTGAGAAAGAAGTCATAAAGCGTCAGAAAGATGTTAATCATGTGCCTGAACCAATATTCAGAGCAATAGAAAACCCTAAAAAGATTTGGGAATGTTAAGGTACTTGCTCAAATGTCAAAAATTATTCTTTTGTTTGCATAGTAATTCCCTCTGTGAATCCTTTCAGGAGAG
Organism: Macrotis lagotis; assembly: GCF_037893015.1. Taxonomy (NCBI): domain Eukaryota; kingdom Metazoa; phylum Chordata; class Mammalia; order Peramelemorphia; family Peramelidae; genus Macrotis; species Macrotis lagotis. The sequence goes on along the minus strand of NC_133662.1, from coordinate 90,739,876 downwards.
GGTCTTTACTAATATGAAAGCAGTAATTCTTCTAATAGTGACAGAAGAAAACCATTTCTCTTGGGAATCATGTTGATTAGTGTTAAAAGGGAATCAATCTCTTTCCTTCAGCAAGGGAGAGGGGAAGAAGAGACTGAAGAGACAGGACCAGAGATCTAGACATAAAGAAGAGAAGCAAGGACTGCACTGGTCAGAAAATAAAATTCTTTTCAAAACCCTTGCATTTTTTTTTAAGGAAAATAACTAAATATATAAGTCACTGTTCTCTAGTACTCTTAGGCTATGGTTTCTATCAGCAGTTTTTTTTTCTTTTTATTATAGGTAAAGTACTAACATATAACAAAAGGAATTGATAAAGTCTCATGATCAAGATGGATATGGGGGCTTACTGGAGCCTCTTCTAAGGGGGAGAACTACATGCATAGCAAATAGAGTTCTGGACCTGTAGTTTTGAACAGTCCTCTCCCTGAGTTCACAAATGGTCTCATACTCTATCTAACTGTGTGACCCTGGGCACACCCTGTTTGTCTTAGTTCCTCTGTAAAATAAACTAGCGAAAGGGTGGCTAGGTGTCACAGTGGATAGAGCACCAACCTGGGAATCAGGATTACCTGAGTTCAAATCCAGCCTCAGACACTTAATAATTACCTAGCTGTGTGGTCCTGGGTAAGCCACTTAACCCCATTGCCTTGCAAAATTAAAAATAAAAATAAACTGGAGAAGGAAATAGCAAACCACTCCAGTATCTTTGCTAAGCAAACCCAAAATTAGGTCAAAAAGAGTTGAAACAACTGAAACGATCAAACAACAACTTCTAGGTTCTGCATATTCATGTTCACTATTGGCATGTAATATATTTCTTTATTACTTTGACAAGGTAAGAACATCTTTTCTAATTTGGAACTTTGTAAACAAATATCTCAAGGGGATTCTTTCTTCCCCAAGATAATTAATAAACATTTTTTTTAAATAAAAAAGTAAAGAAACTAGAATTCTTTAATCCTGAGATACCAGGAATACTATGTGATATTTCTTTTTAAAAATAGATTTATGTAAGACACCAGTCTTATATATTTTCTGATTTTCCTCTTTACTGAAGGTTAGCACTGGAATATTATCTTAGACACTATTCAGTTCAGTTATTTTTTCCTAGTTTCTGTCATGTTTAGTCTTCTGATATTTTGATAACAATTAGAATATGATTGATTTTCTTTGTAATCATTGTCTTCTGTTTTTTGCATTTTAAAACATTATTCTGAAAAGGGGTCCAAAGGACTCTAGTCCAATATCCTTGATTTAAAGATGAACAAACTGAGGCCCAAAGAGAGAGAGTGATTTACCTAATGTAATCTAATTAGAGAGTGACAGAGCTAAGATTGTGATCTGATTCTTAGCCCAAGGATCAATCCAACATAATATGATGCTATCCTAGGAATGGTGACAGTTTATAAAATCCTGTGATTTTGAAAGACTATGTTCCCTCTCCTTAGAACATATCCTTTACTTTAGTTCAATGACTGATAAAATTGATAGAATAGCCTACTAGATACAACAGTATTCCCATGTGTTACACTGACAGAGAGCTTCTCTCTTCTCCTTCTGTGCTTAGTAAAGCTCTATTTGGAGACCAAAGTGGGAGCTAATGAACAGATGCTCAAAAGCATCTGTGATCTCATTGATTTCAGCACTCTCTCCAATGGTGCGGATTAAAAATCTATCTATGCCTTTTCATCTTGTATGATTCTTCTTCATTTTGCCCTATAAATCCATGACAGTGGAGCCACTAATCATAATAGAGATCTTCCTCTGAGTCAAGGTTTCTTCATTTGGTGTCCACTAACTTGTCTGATTTTTTTTTTTGTAAATATAGTTCAACAAATTAGTTTCTTTTGTAATGCTATATATTTTATTTTATATATTAAAAAGACTATTCTGGCTAGATTTAACCAAAAAAGATAATAACCTTTGTCTACATCTTTTGTGTAACATTATAGATCTCAATCTGTCATCTGTTATTAATTTCTATTATATATTACATAGGTATGTATACATGCATGCATACATGTATGCAGTTTTAGTTATATTATACTTGCAGTAGTGTTAGAAATAGAAGCAGCAGCAGTAGTAGTAGCAGTAGTAGAAGTTGTAACAGTGGTATTAGTGGCAGTGAGAATAGCAATGAGTATATAGCATTTTAAAATTGGCAAAATACATATATTATTTCAATACTAACAACCACTTGTGGTCTGTGCTTCATATAACCATTCTAGCAATAATTAAACTGAGTCACAAAGATATTAAGTAACTTTCCCAGGATCATCAAACTATATCATTAGCCCATCTTTTTTAAACAGCTTGCAATGTAAGTAGTCCATCTTCTTTTCTTAACAATTTGCAACGCAATATTTTTACAGCACTTCTTGCTTTCAAGTCACCATGGGTAATGCTATATCGGTTGTATATGCCCAACTGGCATATCTCTATTCCACTGAGTAATCTACATTTTTTAATCTTTGGAGACCATATTGTCCCATGAATCAAAGTCAGAGAATTAGAGGGAACATTTTGCTTGTGGTAAGGTGTGTATGTGTGTATGAAACTTATCCCTTAGTATTGTTTGAATGAAATTTCCTGGAAAAATATCCAGAAATATATTATATTCCTCCTATTTGATATGTTTCTCAGTCTATTGTCATTCCATGGTTCCTTCATCCAGCTCTACATGTTCTCATGGACATTGTCCATGAAGTTTTTTTGCAAAGATACTGGAGTCGTTTGCCATTTTCTTTTCCAGAGTGCCTCCATTTTACTGATGAGGAACTGAGACAAATAGGAGTTGAATGACTTGACCAGTATGGCACAGCAAATAAGTATCTGAGACCAGATTGAAAGTCCTATCTTTCCGATTCCAGATGAAGTGATCTATACACTATATCACCTGGCTGCTCCAACTACATCGATAGCTATATTTATAGCTATAGATGATATATTAATAATTTATACATTGATAGATAAATACTTACAATTATATAAATGCACAATACATATATTTATAAAAGTAAGTATGTAACTTTCTTTTCCTTTACCCAGTGAATTCATTCCATGGGACAAATAGTAATCTCCTCATCTCTGATGGACTTTAGAGTTTTTCTGAGCTTCAATTAAAATCATTAGCTTCCTATTGAACATCAAACTATATATACTGAGAACATTTCACTATCAACATAACCAAAAAAGACTTCATTTTTTTTTTCTCACAAAACCCTTCCTTCTTTCAAGCTTCCTCATTCTTATTTGGGGCATCGTTATATGTTCTGCCAGTGATATTCAGAGACTCACTGTCTCCATTTCTATTCCATATATCCAACAACTTGTCTTGTCTTCTTATTTTCACTTCTATAGCATCTTTTACAGACATCCTACTCTTCTTCCTCTCAGAAATCATCACCCTATTTCAGACGCTAATCATTTCCTTCCTGACTATAGTAATCTCTCTAATTAGTTTCTGTACTACTAATCTTTACCCACTTCAGTCTATCATTCATATAACAACAAACAAGATTTCCCTAAAGTACAAATCTGAGTATTTTACTCTCTGCTCATTAGACTCCAGTGAATCCATATTACATCTAAGATCAAATAAGATACATGTCTTGGTAAACACAACTTGGTCCCATCCTGCCTTTTTAACTTTATTACACAACATTCTTTGATGTTAAACTCATCTGATTAAACACTTTTTTTGCTGTTCCCAACAGAGCATACTTTATCATCTATCTTCCTTACCTTTGCAATGCCTATCCTCTTGCTTGCAAAGTACTCCTTTCATATATACACCTCCTGAAATTCCATATTTCCATCAAGTCTCAGCTCAAATATTATCCTTTAGATCATAGATGGAGCCCTTTTTTCTACCAAGGGTCATTTGGATATGTATAATGTAATTCTTAGGCAATGTAAAATTATCAGTTTAAAAATTAATTTGCTCTATTTGGTCAAGCATTTAATTAATTTACCCCTAAAAAACTCCTAGATTTATTGAATTTCAAGCCCACCTGTGTGTTGCCATGGTGGTAGCAGACTAAATGATTTTGCAGGCCTTATGTGGCCAGTGGGTGGAAATTTCTCTGCCTCTGATCTAGATGAAGATTATCTTAGTCTAAGTCAATAATGCTTCTCCTACCCCACCAAAATTCTTGTGTTTATATGTCTCTCTCTCTATATATATATACACACATATATATATGTGTATATATATATATACACACATATATATATATATATATTATACGGGTATATACATATATAAATACATAAATGTGTATACAAATATGCATATGTATATAACTAGGTATATTTTTGTATGTTGTTTCCACTTCCTAATTATAGTCTATGTTCCATAAGTCAGAGAAAATTTCACTGTTGTCTTTCTTTTTCCAACTCAGTTCAGAGTCTTGCAGAAACCTAATAAATGCTAATTGATTGGTTGGGGGGAAAAAAGAGGAATAAAGGAATTTAACAAAAAAAATACTAACATAGACTGAATTAAATGTTATCTACAGTGACAGGTCTGTTGATGATATTGTTCTTGTCATTTGCACTGGCACGGTTATTGTGAATATTTCATCCCTGCTTCTGTTCTTGTCAACAAGTATCAGTTCACAAAAGTACTCATAAGCTTCTAAATATTGTTCATATTTTTTGATTTTTATGACACAGTAATCATAAGCTTTGAACTTCAGAGCCAAAAGAGACCTCAAATACCATCTAATACAAATTTTCATTTTATAATTGAGGGAATGGATAATCTCAAGTACTTTAAGAGTCTTGCCCGAGGCCACCTAATTTGTCACTTAAAGTACATTTAAATGCTACAACATATTAGATAATTCTCAATCAATAGGTACCTATTTGATTTTCCTAGGACTTTCTTAAGGGACTATTAGAGCCATACAGTACTATTGTATAGAGGACTACTATCGCTTACCACTCACAATATATTTACATTCTTTTCTATCATTCTCTAGAATTTCAATATAAAAAGATTTAAATAATTTTAATAACTTCAACAAGTTGTAGAACTGGATGTGAAATGTAGCTCTACAGAAATGTTCTCCTTTCTGATATTAAGTTCAGTAAGTTTTACAATGGATTGCCTGTAAGACATCTTTATTTCTAAAAGTTTTAAATTTTTCTTTCTATTTTTAATTCTTTCTTCTTCCCCTATGAAATTTTCCCATCCTTGAGAAAACTTCATGTCCTGAAGAGACTTCACAGAGTATTCAATTTCATTTTTGCTAACATTATGGCTCCTTCTTATGTCATTGGCCTTCTCTCCACACTCTATTTTTCCTGGGCGATACACCATAGAGTAATAATACCACTCTTTACTAATTGCTTGTAGTATTACTTTAAGATGAGTCTATCTGAAATTTTCTTAAATCTTAAAATTAGATGCAGAAACAAATTAGGTGATTATTCAAAGATTATATATATTTAACTACTATTGTAAACTATGTCCAGTTAATTGTACTTCTTAGATGAGGTGTTGGGTCAATGCATCTTTATTATGTATATCTAAAATACATAATTAAAATCTAATAATAGATTTTGGGCATTATGTGGGCAGAGATGGAATAGTTTGTTAGTCATTTGTAAATGTCCGTTTCTCTGTAAGAATATGTGATAGAAGCAGCAGAAGAGGAATCATCATTTAAATGAGGAAAGTTTTAGCTTTGAAACTGATTAGGCCAGGGTTTAGAAAAAGGAAATAAGAAAATTTGAAACTCAAAAGTTTTAAAAATGAATATTAAAAGTTCTTTTTACGTGTAACTGGGGAAAAGTAAAATATTAAATAAATTTTTAAAAAATAAAATAAAGAAATTGACTAGGGTGATATTTATCAATGACATTTGCATGATACTGTAAAAGATAACTTCATGTAACATTTTTAATCTCAATAACACATTGAAATAAATAATTTAGTGGTCATAATTATTAGTCATATTTATGTAATGCTTTATGTATTACAAAATAAATAAATAAAACCAACTTCCTTACATTTATATTTGGAGATAAGTACTATATTATCATTTTGATTTTATAATTTAGGAAACTGAGATGAAGAGAAGCTAAAATTTACCCAATAAATTTTATTTTATATAATAGGAAGATTGTTGCTGTTTGTCCTTTGTTTTCAAAGAAGACCATAACATCAGGTTCATGATGCCATATCATATTACTGAATTGGATTTGTGCAAGGATGTGCAAGATTACCAGTCTCACTTTCTATTTTGTATGTGATCTAAGTTGAATAGCTAGATATGGATGACTGCCCTGGCTCCCATTAACTAATAAGTGTTGGTATGGGGATTTAAAAACCTTATTGCAAATCTAATACTCTATCTCATATGTCACCATCACCTCTATCACATCACCACTATCAATATGGTGAGGAAAGAGCAATATTTAAAATTGAGTTAATATTTTTGTTGTTCAGTCATTTTAGCTGTGTCTGACTCTTTGTGGATCCTTTTGGGGTTTTCTTAGCAAAGATACTGAAGTTGTTTCTATTGTCCTTCTTTTCATTTTACAGAGGAGGCACTGAGGTAAACAGAGTAAAGTGACTTGGCCAGGGTCACACAGCTAATTAACTATCTGAAGTCAGATTTAGCTAGATCTTCTGAAATCTGGAGCTGGCACTCTATCAGCTGTTCCATCTAGCTTTCTGAGTTGTTATTATAATACAAGTACTATCAAAATGTATGAGGAACCCAAGGTTCAAAGAGTTAATTTACTTTCCAAAATTCCAACAGCAAGTGAAGGCATAACTAGGTTACAAATCCAGTACTTGCCCCATGATACTCTGGCTACCCCTCAGAGTGTTTACAAGTTCCTACAGCATTCCAATAAGATTACAATCTTTTAAATCTGCATTTTAATATTTTTCCCTCTCAAACAAGACATTTATCAAATTCCCTTTCTCACTTAAGTATCTTCACCAGGGGTGAAATGAACAGACAAGCAGGTCAATACTGAAATAAATAGATCCTTTTATTTGGCCTAAGCAGTAAGGTAGCAGATGAATGAGGTCAGAAAAATCTGAGGTCAAATCCTATCTCAAACATTTATTTACTTGCTATATGATTCAGGGTAAGCACTTAACTATCTAGGCTTAATTTTCTCATCTTTAAAATGGGAATTAAATGAGCACATACTCCACAAAGTTGTTCTGAGGATTAAATGAAATAGCTTATGTAAAGAGAGAATGGGGGCTCCTCAATCATATATCTTCATTTATAAAATAATCAGCCTGAAAATGCTAGAAATGGAAAAATCTTCTGTTACATTTGGTTTGTATCAACTCAAACAAAACTAACCACAACTAACATATGGTAGGAGATTATTAAATATTTCTTAATTGAATGATTAAAGCTATTTGAAAATAGTTTATTATCAATAGTTAATTGTAATTTATTATCAATAGTATAAAAGACCCAAATACTAGACGGGAGTTTTACAGATGAATATCCAGATCCCATTTCAAATACTAACTGAATGATGCATAGCAAGTGGTTTCCTCATCTGTTATTTTTAGATTTTTATAACATGTACCTCTAAGGGTTTTTATTCTTTTGTTTTTTTGAGGAAAAAAATTAGATCATGTATATAAAGTAAATTGCAAGCCTTAAATTACCATACCAGATACTACTACTACTACTACTACTACTACTACTACTACTACTACTACTACTACTACTGCAACTGCTGCTGCTAATACAATTATTTTGCTAGACCTGTTTGGAAGGAAAAAATATTAAGGTTCTGACAAACAAAAAGAGAAGTCTGATCTATATTCAAACCCCATACACTCAAGTGTGAATATTTTTGATATCACTTTAGAAACGATGCTGTCAAGATGAAAGGTAAAGGCAGGCATTCTATGGACCACATTCTAAGTTTGCAGCTGTTACCCAAAAAAAAAGAGTTGTTATTCCTCATTTGGGGAGAAGAAAAATGAAATTAGCATTACGCAGCAGCACAAACAGGATATTTTGGAGTTAATAAATCTTCATTACCCCTCCAGATTTAATCTGGAGAGAGAGAGCAACTGCCTCATTAGAAATTAATTTTGGCTACTATATTTCAGGACAGAGGGAATACCACCATGAACCTATGTGTGATAGAGAAAGCATTTTTCTTCCCTAGCTCATGAATAATCCCCCCAGACTTTGGTAGCAAAACAGAGAGCAGGCAGGCTTTGTTTTCATGCCGAGCTCATCTGTTGTACTATGATACACCAGACTGCCTTGCCTCAGTTGTTATCGGATATTAAGATACAGTAGATTTTCATCTTCCTACATTGGGATTCATATGCTGAACTCCCTATTGTTAAAGGATGCTACCAGTGAAAAGTCCCCTGTGATGGAGAAGCTGTTTTGTGTATCTTCAAGAGGAGAATGATTTAGACTAATGCAGATCCAGATGATATGACACATCAGCCAGAAGTCTGTTACTAAATTAATAAAAAAATAGTCTTATGAAAAGTCTAATACATGAAAGGAGATGAAGAGAATGAGAAGACTCTTAAGAATAGTTATACCTGTTTAGTGTAGACTGACTTTGCTTTGAGAAACTTCAGAAAGTAAATGGTACTGTGAATAAACTGTGAAATGAGTTTGCTTTCAGATTCTTTTTAATTATCACTGGCACTGGTGAGCTTAATACTTGAGGCAGCTGAGAAGTGATATAATTCATGACCTTAGCAATATAGGAATCAAAAATAAGTGACGGGTTATGGTTTAATAATTCTAAAAAGAACTCATATATAAACCAAATGTTTAATTTTCAATATTGCACATCAAAGGCATTTTTATTTCCTTCTTCTGACAGTTAAACCACTTTTAACACAGTCTGGAAATTGGTTTACAGAATTCTTGTATGGCCAAAGACATGAGAAGAGAACTTTCTGGCAGCCTGACTGCCTTCAGCTCTAGCCTTTGGCACGCCAACAATGATTTTACACATTTCTACACTGAGAGGGCCAGTAATACTTTTGCTCTTTCTTTCATAGGGTGGCTGCTTTGGACTTGTTTAAATAAGAGGCTAAAACTCTTGGATACCTATACTACAGTGCCTTCTACTTAGATTTAGCTGTCCAGAACCTTTGCTGACCTTCCCTCCTCTTCAAATCCCCAAAACAGAAGTAGATTTTCAGATAGTCTTTCTTTTAGTCTTCTAAAAATTTTAACTATTGATAACTAGAAGCAAATATCCAAGAAAGAAATGGTCAAAACTAGACTTCTAGGTTGCTTCAATATATTTGGAGGGAGTTAGATATGTGACTTTTTAAATTCAGCTAGCATTCAATTTAATTTAGATAGTATAACTAAAATGCCTCAAGAACCAAGTGAACCCAGCAATCTCTAAAAAAGGAAGGGTGATGCACTCCTAATACCATATATTATCAACTTTCCCTTTCCCCCCAAACACATTCACTGAAGATCCTCCAAGATATCTACAGTTGAAAACTTCTTTGGATCTTCTCTTTTTCTTGGTTGGATCAGAGTAGAGGCTTTGTTTATCTTTGGTAGGGAAAAGTTCTAGGAGTTTGTTAGCTTCACTTGGCCATCTTGGCTTCACTCTGGAAATTTTCAACTTCAGTGCTTTGACCAAGGTCATATGACAATCCTTTTTGAATAATTGTGGAGATCATTGTATAAATCTCATAACATTTAGGTGATTTGCTTCAATCTACATAATATCTCAAAATGGTATCCTTGACTTTTCCATACAGAGTAGCATATCCCCTATAACAATGGTGATCACCTCTGACAAGAATTTATCTCTTTGTTTCATGCCTTTCCTTATGATAATAGCCAGAGAAACATTAAATAAATTTATATATTTGGATGTGTTTATGATGCAATACTGTATTTTTAAACATGTACATGAGAAACTTATGTGAAGGAGACTGGGGAACTGTGATTTGGTTTTGTGAGTACAAATTTAAGGAAAAAAACCTCAAAGATGAACATAACAAGTTATTGCATCTTCTGAACTGCTTGTAGACAATTATATATGAAAGCCAATTATTCTTTTGTCTTATCTCCAACAAGAATATCCTTGAAACATATGAAAACCATTCTCATAAAGATTTTATAAAGGTGAAAAATAGATAAAAGTTTCACTTTTTAAAAAAAAATTGTGTTATACCAAGTATTAATACACACTCAGGAAATATAGAGTTGGAATATATTTCATTGTAACCTAAATACAAGCACCAAGTCTAAAAAGTCTAAGCATACATATCATAGAAATAACTAACTATAGCATAGGCCACTAATTACCATGTAATTGAGAAAAACAGGGCTAGAATTATAGAATTATAGTCTGTCCTTAACTTTTCATGTTAGCCCAGAAACAGGAAAAAACTGGAAAATGTTTTGATATCCATTGTCCACTGATATCATCCCTGAAAATTCCCTCATGCTTCTTGAATATATGTGCTCATGCATATAAAACATTGATAGAAATAATGTTACTACATCATGTATTCATTCATTCATTCAATAAATATTCATTGAACAATTGCTATTTGCAAAACACCTCATCAAGGAAAGAGATATATTCTAGGATTATAGATTTAAAACAGGAAAGGACATATATCAATGATTTTATAATCTTCCTTCCTACCTAGTAAAATGACTTTGCAAATAATAAAAGTTTATTAGATATTTGCTGAATGAATGAATGAATGAGCAAATAAGTGGGTGGATGAATATACTAATTGATTTCTATTTTTTTTTAGTTTTTTTTTTTGCAAGGCAAATGGGGTTAAGTGGTTTGCCCAAGGCCACACAGCTAGGTAATTATTAAGTGTCTGAGACTGGATTTGAACCCAGGTACTCCTGACTCCAAGGCTGGTGCTTTTTCCACTATGCCACCTAGATACCCCAATTTCTATTATTTTAACATGATTACAGAGACAAAACATATATGTTTAAAACAAAGGCCTAGAAAACTTGGTCAGAAGATATTGATGTTGTATGACTTTCACAGAATTTAATTTTGTAGAATTGTGACTTTTTGATGTACACATAAAAGAGAAGTATTTTTTCTTCATTTATATGTTACTTCCTTTCCAATACCCCCATTTAATTCATAAATTATTCATTCATACTAAAACAGACCATTTCCCACTACCTAGAAGGGACTAATTTTTGGAAATGATTGTGCAGCATGGGAGTCACTGGCACAGGACTGTCCATCATGGTGTGCCTTCATCTGTGAGAGTGCTTCATTCTATGAAGAAGGCAGAACTGAAGCAGCTCAAAGGACTTGTGGCATCTATAAGTTTAGAGTACCCACCCCAGGTGTTCACATGGACTATTTGTTCTCCATATGTGGTAGAGTATTCCAGGCTTATACTGGGCACACAATATTGTCCACAGTTGGACAAACTATAATTTATCTCAAGCATAGTGATGTCATTTTGGTCTTCTATAATAACAAAGGACAAGAACCAACCAGAAGTACTGAATTGCTCCAATTGATCTTGTGCAATAGATAAAATGCAGCCTCTGTATTAAATGAACAGCTTAGTTTTGCTAACCATCTCTATGCATGGGCAAAAAAAATCACAAAAAACACAATTTTCAAATTTAATTTACATATAAAGCCCCGTTTGTGGTTTTAGATGGTATTTGTAGACTGTCATTGTTTGAAGTATAGTCCTTTACAATTCAATTTTTACTAATAACTCTACTTAATAAGATTCTTATCATTTGCAATTGTTTTACAAATACAGGGTTTATACTTAGATAGAGCATACAGAGTAGCATATGAGGGAACCAAATTATACATTTTCTCCAAAATATATTCTCCATTAGTTTTGCCTGAATTGCTCAAATATCTCATTTCTATGGGGTAGGGTATCATATCTGCCAAAATATAAATATTATCACAAACGTTGTACATTTAAGCATAAATGGTTATGAACACTTATTTCTATTGCATTTATTAATTATAATCATCCAATCACTTTAAAAGTATGTAATAGAATGATACATAGATTAATAAGGGAGGTGATGATGTTCAATGAAAACAGCATTGGATCAAGACTTAAGAAACCTAAGTCTTTTTTTTTTTAGATTTTTGCAAGGCAAATGGGGTTAAGTGGCTTGCCCAAGGTCACACAGCTAGGTAATTATTAAGTGTCTGAGACCGGATTTGAACCCAGGTACTCCTGACTTCAGGGCTGGTGCTTTATCCACTATGCCACCTAGCTGCCCCTAAAAAACCTAAGTCTTAGTCTCAGTTCTATCAATTTTTAGTTTTGAGACATTTGACACTTTATTTTACCTTTGGTACTTCTCTACCTAAGAAAAAAGGGATTTGAACAAATATTTTCAGGCTAAATATTTTATTACTATGTAATTTATATAGTCATTAGTCATGAATTTCTTTATTAATGCTATAAATAGATCTGAGTAGTGTTAACAGACTTTGTGTTGGTGTTGTTGTTTGTTTGTTTTTTATAATCCATGAAGTTCCTTTGAATTCTAATTCTTTGAGTCATAGTTAATTAAGACTTCCTTTGTGCTGGGAATTGCATGGATGGTGCTAATGTCAAGAATCACGGTCAAGTAATGAAAGTTCATTTATGCTTTCATTCATTTACTCATCCATTTATTTAAGTAACTTTAAATTACATCCTATTACACTGTAGCAAACAATAGGAAAGATGTCATTTCTGTCCTCAAGAAATTTACAGTCTAGTAAGAGGTTAGGTACAAAGAAAAAATTTTAAAAATTAGAATGCATTCCCTAATTGATAAATGTTCAAAGGATATGAACAGTTTCAAATGAAGAAATCAAAGCTATAATAATAATAATATGGAAAAAATGCCCTGAATTATAATTGATTAGAGAAATGCAAATTAAAGCAACACACCTATCAGGTAGACCAAGAAGAGAAAAAGGGAAGATGACCAATGTTGGAGAGGTTGTGGGAGGATAGGGACATTGAGGCATTGCTGGTAGAGTTGTGAATGGATCCAACCTTTCTGGAGAACAATATGAAACTATGCCCAAAGAGCAATAAAACTGTTCATACCCTTTAACCCAGCAATTCTAATTCTAGGACCATATCCAGAAGAATTGTAAAAAATGAGAAAAATCCTACATATTCCAAAATATTCATAGCAGATCTTTTTGTAATGGCAAAGAATTTGAAATTGAGGGGATGCCCATCAATTAGGAAACGGCTAAACAAGTTATGGTTCATGAATACTATTGAATATTGTTGTTCTATAAGAAATCATAAATGATCAGACTCTATAGAAGCACGGAATGGCTTATGGGATCTGATGATGAGTGAAGGGAGCAGAACCAAGAGAACAACATTGTGAGATGAACAACATTGATGGAAGCAGCTCCTCTCAGCAGTCCAGACAGCTAGGACAACTGTATTAGACTGGCCTATGGACTATGTTATCCCCATCCAGAGGAAAAAAAAACAAAAAAAAAAACCCCAAAACACACACAAAAACCAACCTTCAGAGTTTGATGAACACTTTATAAAAATTATCTCTTATGTATCTCTTTCCCTTATACTAATTCCCTCATACCAAAAATTACTAGTCTGTAAACATGTTTATCAAAATATGTATGCACAATGCTAACCTGACTGTTTGTTGCTCAGGGGAGGGGTGGGTGGGAAAGGAGTATGGAAGGAAATCTATAATTTAAAAATAAATATGTACATATCGATGAAAATAAATAATTTTTTTAAAAAAGGGAAAAAATTAAAATGTAATAACAGTTCAAAAAGAATGAAATGTATTACAAAATCAAACAAAGGCTTCTTAGGAAGTAGCACTGAAGCTGATTCTTAAAGTTTAAGCACAACATCAAAATTCAATTTAATTCAATAAACATTTATTAAAAACCTCTTGTTTTAGGTGATGAGGAAATACAAAGTCTGAACAGTTTGAATTGCTCTTTTCCTCATCATGCTTACAGTGACATTGAATCTCATATACAAATCAACATAATACAAGTTAAAAGTACAAAATAAGTAAATGAATGCATTGTTATGCTGTGACTGAAAAAGTCTTGAAAGAAGAAAAAATTTGAGTTTCACTTTAAAAAAAGATAAGAAGGGGTGGCTAGGTGGCACAGTGGATAGAGCACTGGCCCTGCAGTTAGGAGTACCTGAGTTCAAATCCAGTCTCAGTCACTTAATAATTACCTAGTTGTGTGGCCTCGGGCAAGCCACTTAACCCTATTTGCCTTGCAAAAGCCTTAAAAAAAAAAAAAAAGCTGCTAAAAACAGATAAGAATTCTAGGAAGTGGGGTGAGGGTAAAAGGAGCAAAGTTAATAGCTACATTCCTGACAACTAATAAAATCACCTCCATATAAATTATCCTTTTTACACATGAAACTATAGGCAAAACAAATGCTGGTCTTGACGTGAGAGCTAGGATTCTGGTCCTAGCTCTGACACCTTTGAAATTGTGGGTGATTCTGGGAAAATGACAACCTTACTGGGCTCCATTTTTGCTTCTTTTGATTTTTTTAAAGATTATATGAATTATTAACCATTGGAAAGGAGGTAAAATAACCTTTTTAGTTATGCAAGTTTTGGAATTTGAACTCATGGTTCACAGAAAACAGTAACAGGAAAGGTGGTAGGGGTTTCATGTCCCCCATCTTGTTCCCACATTATCTATATTTCTTCCATACAGTCTATATTTAGAAATATTTTATTTTTATATATCATATTAGAATAATGAAAGTTTTTTATACATCAATGTTATACATGAGTAACCATAGGGGAAAAAGTTATATATCATATTTATGTAATTTTCATATGATTTATTTTCTATTATATTTTCAAGGGTATTTTAATATCCACTTTTGTAGCATGAGGATTTGCCTAGGCATTTAAGTGGTACAATGAATAAGATCATTAGGCCTGAAATCAGGTCAAATATGGTCTCAAGAACCCCTTTATTTGTATGATCCTGATCAAATTATTTAACTTTTGTCTGATACAGTTTTGTTACCTGTGAAATGGGGATAATAGGTCCTACATCCTAAAGTTGTGATCATCAAGCGTGATGATATTTTTTAAGTGTTCGTAAAAAGGGGATTATTCTAGATACTTGGTAAGTGTAACGTTACCAAACTTTTGGATTTGGTAGTGGCGTTTTGCAGTTTCTACCTTTTTCCTTCCACATTTGATTAACAAGTCTGGAATGTTTGCTGATAATTTATCTACAATTTGTGTGGCAATGACCTCATCTTGAATTGGCATTTTAGATTCCTTCATTTGCATATATAAATCCATACCTCATCCATTTGTCAATGCTATCTTGTTTCATATTGTTGGTGTAATTCACATTAGTTTCCACCACAGGAGAAACTTTCTCATTTCTCTTGTTCATGTCATAAACTTTATTAAGTTTAGACTACATTAGAAAATTACGTTGGTAAGAGTCTATTGTCACTAATGCACTGCAGGTGGAGTTGTGAATTGATCCAACCACTCTGGGGAACAATTTGGAACTATGCCCAAAGAGCCATAAACCTGTATACCCTTTGATCCAGTAATACCACTACCAGATCTGCATCCCACAGTGATCATAAAAACGGGGAAAAGACCCACATGCACAAAAATGTTTTTAGCAGTTATTGTAGTGCAAAGAATTTGAAACTGAGGAGATGCCCATCAGTTGGGGAATGACTGAACAGATTATGGTG
Source organism: Macrotis lagotis (assembly GCF_037893015.1). Lineage (NCBI taxonomy): Eukaryota > Metazoa > Chordata > Mammalia > Peramelemorphia > Peramelidae > Macrotis > Macrotis lagotis. The sequence goes on along the minus strand of NC_133662.1, from coordinate 90,724,107 downwards.
TGTGATGAAATATTATTGTTTTTTATGAATTCATGAGCAGGTGGACTTCAGAAAAACTTGGAAAGAATTGCATGAGCTGATGTTGAGTGAAGTGAGCAGGAGAACGTTGCACACATTAAACACCAACCTTGTGAGATGATCAATTGTGATGGACAATTCATTTCAGTAGTTCAGTGATCAAGGACAATTCTAAAATAATTATGATATAAAATGGCATCCACCCATCCAGAGGGAAAAAACTATGGAGTCTGAATGCAGAATTAAAGTAAACTATTTTCAAATTTTTAAAACTTGTTTTATTTTTTCTTTCTTATGTGTTTTTTCCCTTTTTGTTCTGATTCTTTTTCACAATATGACTAATCTGGAAATATGTTAAACATGATTGTATGTGTATAACCAATATCAGATTACTTGGTGTCAAGGTGGGTAGGGAAGGAAGGGAGGGAAGTAGAAAAATGTGGAACCCAAATCTTACAAAAAGACAGATGTTGCAAACTATCTTTCCATGTAATTGGAAAATAACCAAACTAACATTTAAAAGGTGCTTATTGTAATTTTTTATAATTCTATAACTAAATCATAGAATTATAGATTAAGAAATAACCACCTAGTATTTAGAAATCATCTGGTATGTTCCACATATTTTACTGTTAAAGAAGCAGGCATAGTGAGGTTCAGTAACTTATCCATGGTCATAGAATTAATAAACATTAGACAGAATTGGAACCCAATATTTGTTGATTCCAAGTAGTGCATTATTTTTTCAGTAGGATTCCTGAGAGTTTAAAAAATTATCAGATGTTCTGAAACATTGATATGCTTCATCATTTTATTGAAAACAATTAATCTTTGTAGCTCTCCTTATGGGCTCTGTCTTTTCTTGACATATTTTAAAAAATCTTTTAAATGAGAATTCTCATCTTTTAAAATAACTTGAATATAGTTAGCATTTTTCAAATTTTTAAAGTTTAAAAGTAACAAATATTATGGATCAATGTTATAAGTAGGTAGTTGTGGATAACATTTCTGTATATAATAATAGGTTATTTAGAGTACCATTTATTTGTAAAATTCTCAAGGATATCTTTGAGGTTTTTTTATTTGTAGTATGAGATCATGTTAGTAATAAAAATAGATTCCATGGTATAATTCTTTTCACTTATTTTTCATTCTAGGTTAATGCCAGATGCTAAATTGTTTCAGTCTTTAATGATATGTTACACAGTTACAGTTCTTCCTTGCATAATGAGTTCAGGTCAATAATTCTAGAATCCCTAAAGGTAAACTTTTTTTTCTAATTTCCTTGGAGTATTTTGAGAAGTTAGAACCTACATATGGAGTCCAAATGGCATTGTTATATAAAAAAGAATAATAATACAGTAAATGAGTAAGCAATTCAGGCTATTCTTTGGTGAAATCATATAATTTATTGAATCATGGATTCATCATCATGGATTCATAGGATATTTTGGTTGCACTAGTTCTTTAGATTAAGACAAATATACTCCTTTTTAGGAGAGATGATAATATAATCAATTGCTGACAAAAACACAGTAGGTTCAAACTTTGCCACATTTCTAAGTTAATTTTTCTTGATGTTAATTATGTCCTGCTTTAAATTGAAATTAGTTTTTGATGTAGGTATTAACATTCTCACTATATTTAGATCTGTTTTAGGTTGTTGGCTCAAACCTGTTTAATAATCAGTAAGGGGTTATGGATATTTAAATGCTTTTAGGAGTTTTATTTATTAATTATTTTAACATCAGTTGATTAGTTGCTCTTAAGACATCTAGAACTTTCAACACCTTCTTTTACTCCCCAGTCAATGCATGAATTTCTTTGAATTTCTTTGTTTATAGGTTTTGTTGTTTTTGTTGATGCAATTTTAGTCCATGCCTTATATAAAATACACAAACATAAAATTGATCTATATTTCTTAGTGGATGCTGGTATTCCCATTGGTCAGCCTTCTTCTGTTAGGAAAAGTGGATTAAGCTTGTTTGTGCAAAGATGCTGCAAAATTAATTTGGTAGAAATTTATTTGCCATTGTATCACAGTTGAACCAACTATTATGGAACTTATCCAGCCTTATCTCTATCCATGTCTGTGAAGAGGTTAGAGTTTGTCACCTCCTTTAATGTAACTACTTATTATATTTATAAAATTCAATCTTTTTTTTTTGTTTCTCCTTTGATCCACATTGTGTTTCATCATTTGGAATTCCTTTTATCATATAGGTAATCAGATATTTTCCTTATTCTTATTCTGTGAGGGTTTTCTTTCTAGTTTGATTTCTTTACTTTGAATAATATTGACAGTTTATTCTGTTTTATTTTGATCTCTTACAATAGTTTGTATTAACTTATCTTTTTTTTTTTTTAATTGTAGAGTTGGTGAGAGTCTAGAATTTCTTTTCTTTTCTTTTCTGGATTCCTTTTTATTTGCTTCTTTTACTGTTGTTGCTTTTACTTGGGTTAGATAGAGTGCAAATACGTGTGTGTGTGTTTATTGGATTCCACAAAAGATAAAAAAGTAGTCTCTTAAAGAACTTCCAAGAATATAGTAGCTCTTTCACATCAATTTTTTCCCCCATAGCATTCCACAGAGGCATTCTTTGATAGTTCCACATTTCTTACCATCTCAATAGCAGTTAGTGCATACTGCTGTTTTCAGGACCAGAAATATTATACTTTCTGGATACACAGTTACAATATTGGAGAATGTATTCATCTCTGCTTGTTTCAACAGATAATGATGTTTAAAAATGAATTCCTTTGGATTTAATTTGTCTGTTAATTGTATTTATTCCTTCAAATTCAAAAAGGATCTTTAAGAATTCCATTCTAAGTATGCCCATCACTTTAAAAAAATTATTTGAGGGATTGGTGCTATATGTCATCAATTTCATTATTAGTATTTTTGGGAGGAGAATTTCATCTGATGAACATTTCCAATGGAGACAGGCTCTTCAACTTTTTCTTCTTCAGATTCTAGTAACTCCTAAATTTCCTCTCATTTCATCTATCTGGAGTGAAGTTATTGTTTAAGATTAGCCTACACTGGTTAGCAAATTATTGTTGCATGACTGGGAGCTTAGGGTCACTATTGACAAAAACAAATCCTAAAACCTCAACCTCGAGCTGATAAATTATTTCCAATTCTTTTATTTTTACTTATTTTTATTTTTTCTCAATCCAATTCTTTTATGATTTAATAATAGCATAAAACAACATAATGGAAGTATTCATATCTTCAGTTCATTTACCTCATGTGCTTTCATGGTTTCCTCCCTTTAGTGACCAGCACTATCATACTGAAGAATTTCCAACAGGTGAGATGTTATTATTTCTCCTTGAGGTTTCTGAAAACAGGAGTATTGTGACCAGATCTACTGATCTTTTTAGAAAACTAATCAATCATTGGGGCAGCTAGTTGATGCAGTGGATAGAGCATTAACCTTGGAGTTGGAGGAACTGAATTCAAATCTGACCTCAGACACATAATACTTAGCTATTTGTGTGACGTTAGGCAAGTCACTTAACTCCACTGCCTTGCAAAAATCAGAAAAAGAAAGGAAGCAAATCATTAAGAGAGTCTTAATTAGTCAACAAACCAATACATTTTATTATTTTCTTAGATTTATAAGAATTATTCCTTCATAATGTTCAGGTGCTAGCCCAATTGCCAGAGTTCATTTGTCCAACATTTCATCATTTCTGTTGAGTCTTTACAAATACTATAAAATATCACCCCGGCTCTTATTTGCTTATTTTTCTGTATCCTACCTTTTCCCCAGTGACAAAAGGAAAGGCTGGACCTTGATGAGGTTGTTTTATTGCTATAAGTCTTCATGCTTGTGTGCTATAAGAAAGGAATATTTTTTCATGAAGTTCATTCCTTGCTAGTATCTTATTGGTGATTTTATCTTTTAATTTAATATTCTATATAGACGTTATATTCAATTTATAAAACTGCTTAAGAATGTCCTCACAAGCCATTATAAGAGATCACATATTACGTTTCAAAAAAACTGAATTCCAAGGTAGTGCTCTGGAAAGATTCATTATCCTTCTTAAAAATCCATCCTGCGTATATATTCAGACAAGTTTCTTTAATTACAAATTACAAAGAACAATTAATTGGTTCTGCAAAAGTATATTAGGTACAATGACATTAAAAGGGGGTATTTAGTTTCAAAGGATCAAGGCTATAAATAGAAGATAAGTTTATAGTAAGCCAAAATTCATGTTATAACAGCTTATAAGATCTTTACAAAAACTTACTATCATATAATTTTTATAATGGTAATACCAATTCTCTTTTCCCACAATTTCCCCTTTTTTTTTCCAACAGGGAACTATGTATTTGTCATCTAGTGTGCAATGCAAAGTCAAAGAGGAACAAAAGTCATATATATGTCCTTCATATCCATGATAAACATTAGGACAGGCATTCCATCTTTCTAGTGCTCAGTTGTCTTCACACTTCTATAAACTTTGCCTTTGTTCATCCTAACCTACTATGTACCATGGTCCAAGAGGAGAGGCCTGTGGAGAGGTGTATAATGAGAACACAAGTTGGTATTCTTTCTGATATGCCAGCACCAACCTGAGTAAGTTTAATAAATATTTTGCAATTATCTTAAATACTAATTATTTTATATACTTATCAGTAATTAAAGGGAATCCAATTTCAAGAGACTGATCTATTCACATACAGCAGAGATTTTTGAATTAACCTGGGATTTAGATGTAATGTATTAGTCATATTATTTAAAGAAAACAACAACATTGAATGCTTTGTTTTTGCTCTCTCATGAAAATATGTTAGCATATATGACTATCTTGAAGCAAACACAAATGTTATACTTATTTTTTTTCATATGGTAGAAAATTTTTATTTTATCAAATCCATCTAATCCATACATTGAACAAATGTTATTAATGCTTGCTCCTATAGCCAAAGGAAATTTGAATATTACATATCAAATTCCTTCCAAGTCCCCAATTAAACTGAGTCAACAAAGTTTTGGTTTAGTACTTCTGTCCAACTTTCAGCTTTTATTAACCAAAAAATTGATCTGAGTACTTGGAGAATCAACGGGTTTAGAATAGGAACTGTTTATTTGAAATAATAAAAGAAATCTTAAGGATATTTTTAAGGGGTATAGTTGAAAGTTTAACAATAAATTCAAATGATTCCCGAATTTGAAAAAAAATATTTAATACCTATTTTAATAGCTAAATCCCTAGGAAAATGTAGAAATGTTCCCCTAATCATAGATAAACCTTGAAGTGTCTAACACATCTTTTTTGTAAATTCATCCTTACTTTTTTATCTTTTTTTGATATACTTAATTAGGTGTAACAGAAGAGTTCAAGAAACAACTGGATAACTCCCCTCAGGAATGTAAAGACTAATTAAAAAGCATGACTTGTGTTCTTCATTTAAATTCTTTCAATTTACAAAGAGGGGAGAGGAAGATTTTTGTGTGTGTTTGTTTTTATTTTGTGAAATTTTTAAAAGATTTGATGGCTCACTTGAGTTATACTGCTGAAGGCTCCCTCAGTAGAGGATAGTCAGGCTTCAATCAGCACCATATAAAATGTAATGCTTTTTGTTTGCAGTGCTCTCTTTAAACAACCAAACGAATGAATGAATACATAAATAAATATCTAAATGAATAAATGAAAAATAAATGAATAAATAAATAAAATACTCTTGTATATGCTTTAATGTGTTTGATTTCCTTTTCTTTTAGCATTTCTTTCAGTATTAGACTAAATAGGAAAATGCATCATTTGTCTTTCAACATATGGCTTCATTTGGAAATTTACTTAATACTTCATTGCTATCTCTTAAAGAGAATAGGATGGTTGATGAGGTTCACTTAAACATACACCAAGCCAGTTGTTCCAAATGAAAAGGAATAGGAAACAATGACTTCAAATTCTATTACTACATTGGGTGTCCATTAGCATGGCACCTGGTTTAATTATCTATCCTGGTTTCAAGGGAATGTCAAAGTAAATAGTTGCCTTTCTTATGTGACCCAGATGTTCCTATGGAACATGTGCCTTTGGTTTAACATTGATTTATTTTATTCTTACTAAATTATATTCTTGAAATCAATGACTTTATCATTTTCACCTTGTAGTCTGAACTCTCTCTCTTCACATAGCCACATATATGTAGAGATACATCTCCATTCACGTGTATATATATATATATATATATATATATATATATATATATTATATAAACATACACATGCATATATGGATATATAGAATATAAATGTATATTTTGTAGTATACAAGTACAACCTGAGACTCATTTTTTCTACTACATCATGGTTCCTTTCATATCAAAAACATGACATATACTTAATAAATATAAGCTGAATTAAATTAGAAAATTTTGTTTCACTGTTTGCAAGAGTGAAGAAGAGGCAGTATAGATATGTGATCAATAAAATCTCACAAAATGATAGTATGGTTGGAAGGGAATTTTAAACTGGGGTTCAGACATCTGAACTCCTAAGTTAAGTAGATGTGTATCATACTCTTTAAAGAGATATTTAAATATTTAATAGAAGAAAAAAATGAAAAAAATTGGGCTTAATAATTGTAACTGATTGTGTTAATTTTTTTATTATTTTGCTCCCTTAACCACACCATCCTCTCCTAGTCAGTTTAGTAATTAAATTTATAAGCAGCTAGTATAAAAGATCAAAAGTAGGAAATAGGATTATGGAGAACCTAGAAATCATTTACAAACTGTTCCAATAATCAAGGGGATATAATTTACAAATTGTATTATACATTAACAAACTCACATTCTGATAATATATGTTAAGTCAAGAAACTATTTAGGCTTTGCTATCAGGATCCTTTGGTCCTAAGATTTTAAATCTCAAACAAGTTCCAAATATTCAGAATACCATATTTCTGATATCTCTAAGATAATATTGACATGTTATTTAAAATTTTTTTGACAATTTTTAGTTGGCTTGGCTATGTTAAGTAATTAATCTCAAGGTGGGACAGATCAAAGTTACCCTGTTCTCCACAAAACCCTATAAAAATGAAATCTATAATTTCTGCCTTCCCTCACCCCCAACCATCCCCAACACTTTTTTCCTCCATTGGAGCTGTGCTGCTAAGTACCCAACTCTGACCCAGAGTTACTGGAGTGAAACTCTATGCCTCTCCACATCCTGCTTTCATTCACTTTCTCCATACCATAAACCTCTCTATATCTTTTCACCATTTATCTCTGTACTGTGCATACCATTTGTATTTGAAAATTTTATAATTTATTTTTATTTATTTTTGCAAGGCAATGGTATTAAGTGACTTGCCCAAGGTCACTCCACTAAGTAATTATTCCATGTCTGAGATCAAATTTAAACTCCAGGGCTGATACTCTATCCACTGGGTCACCTAACTATCCCAGTCTTTATGGTTTATTAAAGTGTGATTGTAGGCCTTTTTTCTGATGCCATTATCCTTTTTTTGGTGAATATTCACAGAACGGGGTGTGCCTGTCCCCATTTCACAATTTCATAAATTATCATTTCATCATGTTTTGACCTAGAAAAACATAGATCTACTTCATTGCAGAGGGTGAAGAAGATAGGTATGAAATAAGGCAGAGACTTTAAGCTGTAGTGGATGTATTAGTTGGTTTAGTTTAATTGTTATTTTTTTTTCTTTTTCATTTAAGAATCTCTGTCTTGAGGGAATCTTTACACAGTAGTGAAGTGAATAGGTTCTGAAATGCATATGATTAAAACAAAAGATATGAATAAAATGATTTTTAGCAAATTAGAAAGCAAAAAACTAAATCCATCTATCTATATTTATTTATCTGAATAGATATACACAACAAGAAACATAAGGACACAGGAATAGAAAGATAATCAGATGATAAAATTAAGAAGTAGAAACATTTTGACAGGATATCACAGAGAACCAAATTTAATAAGATGATATTGAGGATAGTTATAAATTACTACATATGAGTTTAAAAAATCAAGTAGTTGAGGAAAAGATGAAGTTCTGGATAGAAAATATTCTAAAGGAAAACTATCAAGAGGTTTCAATGGATTATAAAGTTCAGTATTCATCAGCAGTGTTTAGTTTCAGCTAAAAAAGCTAATATGATTTTAGTGGCATTATCAGATATATGTTATATAGAATAGACTACTATAAAGTAACTATATCCTTTCTAGAGAGTCCACATCTTAAGAATTATTCTTAATTCTAAATGCCACGTTTTTTTTGTAATGGGGCTGGTGGACAGGGTTGGTGAACATTGCCAATATGTACCAATTAGGAGAAGGGGAAGTAGGATCATATTAAGACTTGGAACTCTATCGTAAGCACTCTGAAATATCGGATGTCTCAAATGACTAAGTAATAGTGATTTCAGAAGTACATGTAATTTCTGAGGCAAGGGTAGGCCATGTCAAAACAATCTAATATATTGAATCTTTCAGTTAGACTTAAATATATGGATTTGAAACTGATGAAACAGTTCTTTTCTTCACTAAAAGTAAATTTTCTACCTCATAGTCAATAACATTATGCTAAAAGAACCTTTTTCTGTTTATGATTTCCTAGAACAAGGAGTAGTATACAGGAGGTCTGAATTCATTTAACTGGTTATTTGTTTATTTTCACTACATGGTTCTGGCTAACAGCTATGGAAATCAGACTTATATTGTACAAAAGACCATAATTCCTTCTCATCTCCAGACCTAAGAATTTCTTATGTGCCAAGGCACACTCTTTCCTTTTCCCATGCCGATGACACAGCAACCCTTTTTTACCATTCCCAAATATGTCCTGAATAAATGCACCTAATAGTTTGAAATTCCTGTGAATTTCTTGGAGAATAAATGGTTTCTTGGTGATGCCCATTAAGCCCAGTGTGACTCAGTTACAATGGAACTTGATCAATACATATTTCTTGAAAGAAATTTTTACAAAACATAATTAACCAATCCATCAGTCAGTCAACAAGAAGTGTCCCAGTTCTTGTCATTGTCCTAGATACAAAACTTTCCTAATAAGATAGCTACCCAAAATGATTTATATAACTATAGAGGGACTTGAGTTGAAAATAGCTCTGTAATCTCCCTTTCCCTACTCAATTGCCTTTTTATATTCCTAGTCCTAATTCCTACCATATCACCTGTGTGGCCATCCATTAGCTACAATAACTTCCAATTATTTTAAAAAAGTACCAATAGATTATACTTTAATTGTACAATATATTATACACTAGATACTCCTTTTGCAAAGGCAGATCTCAACCTTCCATGTTTACTGAGTTTCTGGAAAAGTTCATCCCGTAGTAATCAATCCTCTGATGTTGGGTCTCAATGAACTTAACTAGTTCTTGGTCAATAGACCTACAGCTCCAAGGTGTGTGTTTGTGTTTAATATCTTTGTCTCCTGACAAGCCCTCCCAAGATTTTTCTCTGCTGGAACTATATTCTCAGAATTAACTCCCTAAATCCCTGGAACAGTAGAATTGAATTTTAGTGTTAGATTAAGACATATTAAGAAATTTTAAAATAAACTGTGTCATTTTCAATTAGCAAGCTTTCAAGCTTCCCCAATCTTATCTTCCCCTAATTCCCACTAGGAATGAAAAGAAAGAAATAAACAAAAACCCCAAACAACAAAATGAAGACCATTTTATCAATACAGTCAATCAAGTTCCCATAATTACCACATCCAAAATTATATATCTGGTTCTGTATGTTAAGTTTATCACTTCTCTTTCAGGTAATAGGTAGCATTCTTCATCACTGGTCTTCTAGAAGCATAGTTAATCATTGTGTTGATCCAAATTGTTGGTTTTAATAATGATTATCTTGGTTTTGCTCACTTGATAAATCAAATTTCTCAAGTTTTTCTGAAACTTTCTTTACATTTTTATGGTACAATCATATTATATTTTATTAATATGCCATATTTTGTTCAACTGTTATTCAATTTGTGAGTGTCCCCTTAGTTTGTAATAATTTGCTACTACAAAAAGAGATACTAAATACTTTATACATATACATATGTCTATATAAAACTCTCATCTTTCATTGATTTCTTTTGGGGGAACAGGTCTAGTAAAAGGAACATTTGAAGAATTAAACTATTTTACCCTGTGGTTGAATTTTGCAAAAATATGACCATGTCTGAAGTTAAACTATGATACTCCCCACTAGCAAAATAGGGTAATGTAAGAGTAAAGTTGCAAGAGGTATTTATCCATTCATTTTTCATAAGCGACACACTACAAGTTCTTTCAAACAACTGCAAATGTTCCTGCAAGTCCCTGTTGATTTTCAGTGAATGGAACTGTGTGTGTGCAATAGATTTGATCAAATGCTCTATAGAAGATGACAAATGTGGTAAGTTAAATCTGCCTTTCAGGAGCACAGTTTATTGCTTACTGCTGCCTGCAATGCAAGCACAGTCAATAATTCATGATTTTCTTTTGTTTAATTTTTTAAATATTTTACTTATTCATTATCTAACAAAGTTTGTATCAACAGCCTACGGAATGGTTTTCAATGAGATTTATTAAGCACTACTGAAGGAGATGAACCACAGAAATAGCCTCTGTCTTCCAGCCTTCAAACATCTATACCAAACTCCCTTGAAGAGATTTTAGGTTAACAACATTAAAATTAAAATGGAAATGTAACCATTTACAAATTAGAGATAGTATAACTTAGCTAGTAACCTGGAGGTGGTAAATTCTTTAGAAATATGTTACTTCACTTGCTTCATTACTCTTAAAAATACTTCAATTCTAATTCTTCATTTGTTTGAAGAGGGGTATTTGTTTTTAAATTAAAGTTTTATTGATTAAAAAAAATTACAGCTATTTATGGATATACCCATGTCATTCTCACCATAACTTTTCCTAGTTAAATAAATAAATGGAAGAAGTAGGCAAAATCAACTAACACAGAAATCATATCTGACAGTTTATATAACATTCTACATCCATAGTCCTTCACCTTTGTATGAAAAGAACAGAAGTGTATTTTCTTAATTATACTATGGAACTGAAGTAATTAAAATGGCATAGGTTCCAGCTTTCTTTTATTGTGAGAGAATAAATTTCCATCCATAAATTTTAATATAGTTCATTAAGCAATTTTGTGAAGTTATCTTTACAAAAATGGAAGATTACTTTTACTTTTCAATTTTATTATTCAATTTTTAAAGTATGGCATATTATTTGAAAAACAGTGAACAACAAATATACTCTGTAATTTGCATATGCTTTTCTTTCAGACAAAATATTTTTTTAGACATAGGCTATGCTGCAAACCAGAAAACTTTCCTTACTCAATATTTCCTTACTTTTTTGAAAACCATCTCTTTGCCCCTTATACTATAACACTGAAAAGGCTAATTTGTATTATTTAAATAGGCAAAATTGCAAGTGAATGAGCTGTTGAATATAAATAGCCAGTCACAAATGATATATTCATTATTTGATTTACTTTATAACTTCCATTTTCCTCATCATCCTCATTGAATAATGTATTCATATCATCATTAAATAAATAACTGGAATTGGTATAGTGCTTTGTTGTTTGCAAACTGTTTTATAAATTTTATATAATTTGACTCTCATAATAACCCTGGGAGGTAGATAGAATTATTGCTATCCTGATCTCATAAATGAGGAAACTTAAGTCAGTCAAAGATTAATTGACTTGACAATGGTCCCACAACTAAAAAAAAATGTCTCAAGTCAAATTTGAACTCAGGTTTTCCTGACATTTGGTCCACAGCTGTTTCCACTATGCCATTTAGCTAATTTTACTTAACATTTATTTAATATTTACTATTTGCCAGACTCTATGATAAGCAAATTATAGTTATTATCTCATTTGACCTTCACAATAACACTAAGAGAAAGTTATTCTTTTTATTATCATCTCCATTGTAAAAATAAGGAAACAGTGGTTGTGACTTGCCCATGATCACACAATTATCAAATTTGAATTCAGTTCTTCCTGATTCCTAGCCCTGGCATTCTATCCATTGTACTACCTAGCTGCCTGTAATTTAAAGAGTTTAATAACTGATTCTCTTCATGAAAATCTAAAGCATGCAATTCTGTTTAGAAAATTATACATTTAAAACATTTCAGGAACTTTGTATGGTTTTGGAGCTAATTTTCAGAAATTGTTGTTTAATACACATATTTAACCTTTAGGCTTTTAAACTTCACTAGTCTGATAAGCAGTAGGGGTATTTTAGTAATCCATTTGCATAGCTTATTGAGAGGAATTTACATCTAGTGAATATTTCTACTCATTTATGTATTTACACTGACATCTTGTAGTGCTCTCTTGACATATAAACATTTACTTTTGCCCCTTTCCATATGAAAATAAGTTAATGTTGAACTGAGAGGCATTACATAATTAATAACAATTTTGGTTTTGTTGTTTCTTTTGTTTTGTTTGTTCCAAGTCTTTGTAAAGGCAAATGAAGGTCCAACTGACTACAACGAACCTTCTAAATAATAAGAACTGAAAGATTCAGGCCTGTTTTCACCACATTTTCAGTTTTGGGAGGCTCAATATTTGTGTAAAGAAAAAAAATGAACTATCCTTTGTGTAACTGATGTCTTATAGATCACATTGCCCTTGGTTATGAATTGCTCTATCATCTTCCATTCACACTATTTTAATTAGCCAGTTTAATCCCATTACTTAGAAATATGTTGTATCTCTAGGGGTCAGGGTGGGGGAGGGAAGAAAAAAGTAAAAAAAATATGGTAACATAATTATATATTTACAAGGAATAACAAGTTGCACATTATATGCTTGCAGTGTCATGTGCAATGATTTCTGATATTATACTGTGCCTTTTTTATTCTATAAATAAAAAAAGAAAAGAAAGAAACATGTGGCAGATCATCTGATCACAACCAATTTTCTACAATTATATTTTTAATACCGTTACATTGATTACATAAAATAGTGAGAAATTCACAGAATCATTAATTCTTGTGTCTTTAATGCGTCACAAAAAATAATCTCTCTTTGTCAATGAAAGATAGATTTTATTTTTTAACTGCACCTGTGATTTCATCCATGGTAGTGTCTATCTAATGAGGAATTTTCTCTGCAAATACAGATGAGCATACTTTCTTCAGCGTTTTGTTTAGGAGAGTTGACTGGAAGTACTCAGAAAGAAAATGATTTGCCCAAGGTCACACAATCATCATTTGTCAGAGGAGGGCTTTTCAACCCTAGTATTCCTGACTGATGTCAAGTTTCTATCATATATGCTATACTACTTTTATATAGGAAAAAATTCTACTGCAGAAATGGTTATCTTTGTTCTGTGTCCATAATTTTATCTGACATTAGGAATCATTTAGCTGAGTAGAAAGAAAGGGATTTCCAATGAAAGGTTGAGAGAGGACAGGTGGGTTTCAGATAATGTAATTATTTAGAGATTTTGTGGTAAAAGAGACAGTGTTGAACTTGGAATTCCAAAGACTTCTCTTCTATTTTTATATATTGTTCAGACTCTTTTTGACTTTTAATTTCATATCTTTTAAGGGACACAGTATATTCCCTTGTTATAATAGAAATATGGGATAGTTCCTCTTCCTCTAAGATGAAATGGGTAGGGGTGGCTAGGTGGCACAGTGGATAAAACACTGGCCTTGGAGTCAGGAGTACCTGGGTTCAAATCCAGTCTCAGACACTTAATAATTACCTAGCTGTGTGGCCTTGGGCAAGCCACTTAACCCCGTTTGCCTCGCAAAAACCTAAAAAAAAAAAAAAAAGATGAATGGGTATAGTAGAAAATGTAAATAAATACTGAAGAAAGTATGATTGACTCCAAGGCATCAAGATGATTCAGTGGCTAGAGTGCATGATTTGGGGATAGGAAGACTTTAGTTCAAATCCAGTCTTAGAAATTTACTAGTTAATCTCTGTTTATTTCAGTTTATTCAATTGTAAAATGGTGATAATAGAAACACCTTGTAGAGTTGTTCTGAGGAGCAAATGACATAATAATTGTAAACACTTTTCAGAGTATTTGGGGTATATTAATTGTTATCTAAATGTTTATTACTTTTATAGTACAGTTTTTTATCCTGATGAATCAGGAGGACTTGATCTAAAATCTCATGAACCATGTAAGCATAAATAAATCACTTTGTCTCTGAGACCTAGTTTCATCTTCCATAAAAAAGGAGATAATAAGACATATATTAGTTATCTCATGACATTATTATGAGACTCAAATGAGTTATTTTGCACACTTTAAATCTATATTAATTATTAGCATCATTATTATGATCATTATTAACAATAGAATTTTATATAGCATATTCAGGTTGACAAAAACACTTTAACACTTTACAAATATTGTTCTATCCATATAGCAAATCTTGAAGGCAAGATTTGACTTGTTTTTATTTTTTCTGTAGGTTAGGCAAAAAATTTACAATGAAAGTTGATATTTACAGATCACTGGACTTGAGAGCTACTGGTAATGATGCAGCAGTGTTTAAGGCAAATATTTGAATGTTTGAATATATGTATATAATATATATATGTTTACATATATCTAAAATTTTATTTTTTTTTCAATTATATATTAAAACTTTTTTTGTATTTTTTAAATTTTTGATTTCTAGATTCTATCCCTTCTTTCCTACTTTCCCTGAGATGGTAAGCAATCAGATATAGGTCATAGATATGTAAAACTGTAAAACATTTCCATATTAGTCATTTTTGTACAAGAAGACAAGAATAAAAGAAGAATGCAAGAAAGTGAAAATAGCATGCTTAAGTCAGTATTCATACAGCACCTGTTCTTTCTCTGGAGGCAGAAAATATACTTCCTCATTAGTCTTTTGGGATTGTCTTAGATCTTCAGTGTCATTTTCATTGTGTATGTGTGTTTACATGGCTACACATTCATATATACATACATATACATATAACTATATCTGTATATTTTGAACTATAGGACTATTATTATTTTACTTCTATTACTAAAAGTATTAATATAACTATATACATAAATTAACATAACAAAAGGAAACATATATGTTATCTTTCATACTGAACACCTCAACCACCAACATTGATCTTTGCCTTCCATTTGTGTGTTATCTTCCCCCATTAGATTGCATGTTCCTTGAGGTCAGTGATTGTGATTGTTTTTATAGGTATTTTTATCCCTAGCACTTAGAAAAGTAACTGTCACATAGTAAGCACTTAATAAATATTTATTGAATAATTGCTTAACTCTATCCTTTACATACTGTGCATTCTTTATCCATTGATTAACATTTGATTTTCCTTAAATGTTCATTTCTCTTTGATCAAATCAAGCTTATATTATCTTTTAATTTTGTGAAAGTATAATTCTATTATTTTTAAATGACATTTCTTCCATCTATTCCACGTCCAGTAAGGTTTGTTTCTGTATTATAGTGAGCCAGATTTGATAGATCATAGTATCTTAAATTTAGAATTAAAAAGAACCTTAAGGAGGTGAAATGACATCTTTCTATCACTACATACCAGAAGTGAAACTTGAACTCAAAATCCCTCAGTAAAAACTATCTTTTAAATCCAGTCACTCTAATTATCTGTAGATCTCTTTATTATTTGAGGCAGTCAAATCAGTGTCATAAACATACTCATCTTCATATATATATTCAAAATGGGGTGAAATTTTTTTTAGGAGTTTTAACTTACCTACTTAGATTTTTCTGTTTACTCTAGATAAGAAGAGGATTTAGCTGGTAGTAATTTGATAGAAATCCTAGCTAATAAGTAGCATCAGAAAACAAATATTGGATGGTCAAATGGGCATATATTCTCGAATCAGACTATTTTGGTACCTGAATTCCAAATTGACGTTGAGGGAATTTTGAGACAAAAAGATACACTAGAAGGAAGGAGGTTCCATCCTGAAGGTTCCTGACCTAGGAGGATTAATGAAGACCAAGCTATACTTGAGGAGTTTCAGTTAAAATTTAAGTTGTAAAGTCTAAGTACCCATTTTTGAATTTGTGTATTTTCTTTCCCGTTGTTTATAAACCTAAGAAAACACACTTTTGTATTTGGAATTTTTTAGAGTTATGTTAGAGAAAACATGATTAGATGACATACCCTGGTACCTAATTATGATAGCATTCAAATGAAAAAAATTTAAAAATTAAAAAAGTGTAATTAGGGAATATGTGAAGTAGACCCCTGAATTCAGTAAACCATGCTAGATTGGGACCTTAAAATGTACAGGGACTTATAAAAATGCCTTGAGAGATCAAAAGAGGTCATAAAGATCTGGTCATATCACATACTTCTTCCTTGTAGTACATTTAGTCTGATTAAAGGTTCTTAATGTTTTGATTTTATTAAATGACATTCTATTTTCTAGTGTAGCATATTGAGGAATGCCATGTTAGAATAGAAATGTGGGGCCTTGCTATACTTGATGCTGAATAGTTTGTTTTTGAATTATTTCTATATAATCTCTTGTGTTTACTGTTTTTCTACCAGCTTCATCATAAAATTCCTTAAAAATGATTTCCTTCATTAGAAGAGCCAGGAAACTTTGTGTAAACTTTTACCCACCCTAAACATTTTCTCATTTTTATCAGTGATATTGCTCACCATCTTCCACTATCCACCTCATCAGGATTGATAAATGACTTTATTTTTAAGCCATTGTTTTTGGATACCATCTCTCTCCTTCAGACAAAGAAATCAAGTATCTGTCTTTTGTAATAAATTATTGATTTATTGGTAGATCATAGTATTCTAGATTTAGAATTAGATGGAACCTTAAAGTTTATCTAGTTCAGCCCTCTTATCATATATGTGAAGAAAAGAGAGGTGAAATGATATGCTATAATCAATTATTTTTTAAACGATGGCATCTGATGTTCACAATATTCATTGCCAATTCTTTTCTGCAAAAAAGAATGCATAGGGGCAGCTAGGTGGCATAGTGGATAAAGCACCGGCCCTGAAGTCAGGAGTACCTGGGTTCAAATCCGGTCTCAGACACTTAATAATTACCTAGCTGTGTGGCCTTGGGCAGGCCACTTAACCCCTTTTGCCTTGCAAAAACCTAAAAAAAAAGAATGCATAAAATTATAGACTTCTTTATGGTTCATAAACCTTTGGACTCTTTGGTTTATTGCACTTAAATTTTTCAATATTTTTTTCATCATTGTTTCCATAATCATTTTTCCAATGAAGTCAGTAAATATAGATATTTTTAACTTTTATTTTATTTAATTATTTAATTCCTAATTAGTTTTTAGTAGAATCCTCTTACTTCTTCATCTTCTTGCCAAAAAGTACAATGCTATCATATAAGCTGAAATTATTTTCATGGTTATACATTTGCAAGTAATTATTATAAGCACAACAATACACAACTATCAAATGTACCATGAAATAGCATTTCTTCTTACTCTTATACACAAAAGTGTAGCAATCCACTGAAGTTGGAGAAATTCAAATCCACCAAGGCCTTAATTTGTCTTTTGGAGGAAAAACTATAAATCATTAGTTCATTTACTTACGACTTCCTTTTGTCTTCTGGCTTCATTAACAGTGAAAAGTTCAAGATTAATATCATTTAGTTCCTGTAGAATTTTGTTTAATTGATAATGACTACTCAAGGATTTCACATTTAACATAATACAAAACTAAGTTAAGCCCTTTCTCAGTAATCCTCCACCTTCACTGCAGAAGCAGAAAAGTGCTACAGAAGACTGAGCAATATTAGATATTTCTCATTTTTCATGTGAAGCCACAGGCAACGAATTATTTGTCAAGCAGACAACTTATTGGTCATGTGTTTCTTATTTAGGCTATTCTCAAAGAAGGAGATGCAACCCATTTGCTGTGACTGTACTGTAACTATATTGGATCCCTTTCCACTTATTAGGAACTGTTAGAGACAGTATTAAGCCAGCATAGTCTACATATACAAAGGATCACCTCCACATCAGAATAAATGAATGAATGAAGGAATGGATATATGACTGAAGCATTAATTAAGTGTTCATTATATTTAAAGCATTATGCTGAGAGCTGGGGGATAAATATAGAAAGATTGCTCTCAAGGAACTCAATTCTAATAGGGACCAGAAGAGAAGAAATGAGTTACTGTAGTCCAGGCACCAAGATAAGCACTGCATTACAAATATTATGTTATTTGTTCCTCACAACAACTCTGAGGTAAATGCTCTTATTTCTATTTTCCAGTTGAGGAAACTGAGGCAAAGAGAAGTTAAATGACTTGTCCAAGGTCATATCCTATTAAGTGTCAAAAACTAGATTTGAACTCAGAATTCTTTCCACTGAATCACCTATCAGGGTGAAGACCAAATATGTGGAAAATTTTGCTGGCAAGTCAGATAAAAATTCCCAAAGTTTTTAGCAGCAAAGTAGATGCTAATGCTCCCTTTTTGAGGAAATTATTTAATGTCACTAATCCTAGAACTTCTTGAGTTCAGGCTTATACCTTATAACCTCATGACTTCAGGGTCTAGGGGAATATAGTTGTCAAGGTGACATGGTGTTCAACTTGCTTGGTACAAGCTCTTTTTTATCCTTCAGTGTTCCTTATTATCAGAGCTGATTTGGCTTGCCTGTCCTGTGTGTGTGTATCAATTGATTTGCAATTGGTAGAGATGGTTAAACTTTTTGGAATAATTCTTGCTTCACTGAAAAATAATTGTGAAGATTGGGTTGGAAACAGGAATGGTGGTCTAGAGAGTACTCTCATATCTAGGGATTATATATCTATCTTCATGTTGGTAGTAGTTGTTTTGAGGAAGGTGGTCCTCCTCTCCACAATGAAGATTGTAAGGACTGGGCTAGAAGCTTCTTGTGCTCCACTATTATTCCCGAGACTTTGGGGTTCAAGGTTTTATGCTGTCACCATTAGGGTCTGAGGGAAGATGGTGGACTAGATTATGTTAATGTTTTGACTTGTCTGCCACATTCTGCCTGCTATCTCTCCCACCAGTAACCTTGCAAATCACCTAGCTTGCCTTGTCTGTTCTATGTGTGGCAATTAGTTGGCAGTTAGAAGAATTGCTTAACTCTTCTCCAAAAGATTTGTTTTACTAAATTTTATTTAGGATTACTGGATGAGAAGCAGTAATGCTGGTATTGGGGTACCATGGGTCATAAGAGTGGAACGTAATGAGTGAAAAAAGGGAGGGAATTAATATTCTTCATGACTAAATATCTGCAGTAGAAACATGAACTGAGAGAATTACAGTTTGAAACAGTTTCTACTTAAAAAAAAGTTTATGAAGTCCCTTACGGCATTGTCCCATATGAATGGAATAATGATGATGTCAGCATTTGTAAAATCAAGACCAGGACAGAATAAATACTGGGGGTCATAATAAACCCACTTAGCCATATTTCATTCAAGCATTTGTGATTTCCCCTCAGGGTGTGGTTGTAAAGCTAGTCCCTGCTGAGTTAAGGTCTACGCATCACTTGTTATATCTAGGGGAAGAGGCAGATAATGATTTTACATACCCCATACTGTGCTCAGATTCATGTCTCTTCAATCAAATGATACAGATAATTAGTAATTCTAATAAAGACTCTAGCATGGAAAGAAATTTACTGAATTGTTTTGCATTCACTCCCTGTGTGCTTAAGCTGTTTAAAGTTTGAAGGCAAACTTTATCAGTAACATGACTCCTTTCAATAAATACTAGAAGAGGCCTTCTTCTTGGATTCTGATTTTATCAATATATTGAGCTATCTTCTTATCTTCATCAGGATAAAATTTGAGATGCATTTTTGGCATCAACTTTCTGTGCCTAAGATTTCTCAATTGTGAAATTAAAGTAGGAATTTTCACAAGGACATTGACTACTACATTAATATGCATACTTCATGAAAACTTTATATGTGTAAAATACATTTGTGTGTGCCCCAATAACACACACAAGAAATACATGCCATGTAATATAATTGAATTTAATATAATGTTATCTAAAATACATATTGTAGATTTGGGAATTGTTCTCTCCTACCTTGGGACATCACATAAGTTCTTGCACTTGTTAAAAGAAGAAACAACAGAAAATACAGATAAAATAATAAAGTTAACTCATTATTCAGTAACAATAGTCTTTTTACTATAAAACTTAATGGAATCGGAAGGGATAAAGTCTAGAGAACATAGGTTGAGCTCAAATTAATCATTCATCCATTGGAATTTAAAGATAAAGGTCAAAATTTGGGGCACAGGGGATTTGGGATGAACAATGATTAGGGGCAATTGATACTAGTTGATGTAATTACCAGGTTTGTCTTAAATGCAATAGAGGATAGAGGCTAGACCTATGATTTCATTGGCATAAGGAATTCCTAGATATGGAAACCTCCTTCTAGAGCTACATGCTGGCACCTTATCTGAATTTTGTATTATTCAGTTGCTCAGGGTTGTAAAATAATTTTCTCAAGGTCACAAAATTAGTATATGTAAAAAAAATGGAACATAAACTCAGATCTTCCTCACTCAGATCAGTTTCTGTCTTGAGAAGTTAATAAACTTGGTTTTTTTTAATTCTACTATGTTTTGGAAATGCTTATTCTATTTTATAAATTAAAATGAAATAAATAAAAATCAATAAGAATTGAAGGGAACTTCAATATCATTGAATTTAACTGTTGTCTGAGGCCAAGAGAGGTGAAGTGTATTATCTGAAGTTGCACAGCTTTTAAGTATAATAGCTGAGATTCAAACTAAATCTCATGAACCCAATTTAATGCCCCACCCCACAATACAATGCTGGCCCTAATTCTTAATATACGTGGTTAGCTAAAGGAAACTCACTAAAGTGAAAAAACTTAAAATCTTAGAGAGTCACCTGAAAGTTTCCTAATGCCATAGAGAAAGTATATGGCAAAGGTGGAATTTGAACTTAAGTTTCTTATACTCCCAGGCTGATCCTTTACCCACCATTCTGCCTCTAGAATTTTTTCATAATAGAGAAGGGGCAAGGGGAGTTTGTTTCATATCTTTCATGAAATGAGGATAATTTTTACAATTTATTATTTTAGTGGAATTACTTCATTCATATTAGGGATTTTCAAGATATTAAACATGAAGGAAATTGGAGTCAATACAAAAGCAATATTCTCTTCTCTTTTGCTTTTTCTGTTTCTTTCTCTGCTTCAGTCTATCTCTCTTTCTCTGTCATCTCCCCCATCTCTCTTTTTTAAAGTATATTTATTAATAATTGGAAGTCATTCCAAAATGACTTAAGCTCTTGCAGTTAAGATTGATGATGGCTGTGACTTTATTCATGATATTCCAGAGTTTGAAAAAAGAAGTCCAAGCAACTCTTTCAAGGGAATTCTATGTAAACTTGTGAACAATCATCCATTCAAAGAAAGTCTGAATTGTTTCCACACTTCTCTTATGTTAAGACCACACTACCTTTCCCTTTGCACTTACAAAAAAGACCATACTTTCACTTTCTAAAATAGAACTCCATTTCATTGATAGACTTCTAGATTCTTATTGTGGATTAACCAAGCACTGAAATCAGAATTGACTTTGTTTCTTCTTTGTGATGCTTTTGTTCAGCATATGTTCAGTTTAAAAACATTCATTATGACCTTTTCTGGATGTCAAGTTCAAAAGTGTAGGAAGTGTTTTTCTCCTCTAATGCAGCAACCAGCAGTTCAAAAGTGTCTCTTTCAGACTTGTTGACCTTTTAAATTACTCAGAGAGGAAATGGAAATCCAAAGTAAACCAGAGTTAGCTGAACTGACCAGCTGTTTGGGTGCTGTGTAGACAGAGTCTCAATGAACCCATGGTGGAAATACAGAGAAAAAGGCAAATGTGCACATCAGCACCATGTGTCTACCCTTGATCAAAATGTCAAACTTAATGAAATGAGATCTGAGGTGCTTTCCCAAATCTCCTGGCTCAGGAAATTGAGTAATGAGTCACCAAGAGAGGGAATGTAGGATAAATTAAAAAGAAAGGCAAAATCAATTTCTTGAAAAGAATTGGACACCAAAGAAGAAAGGTTTTAGGGAAATGTAAACCAAGAACTTAAAATAAGTAAGAAACAAGAACCAACAGAAAACCCTGACAAACAAGATATAGTACTGTGCCACCAACACAAAAGATTGCAGCACAATAGAGGAAAATAAATGGAAGAAAAGCTGACACAGAAAATACAAAAAAATGAACATATTATAATGAACCAAAAAAGGGGGGAATAATATATGCAAAAAAAGAAATGAATTAAAATGAAGAAATCATTTTTGCAGTTAAACATTTTGATTATTTTTAAATGCTTATCCAATGGTATTGTTTCAGGATTTTTCTCTTCACAAAATCTGTTGTCCTCAAAGTTTTCTTTTCATATGGGGTGTGGGGAAGGAAGAGGATACAATTTAGTTGCTTTAACTGACTGAAAGAGAACTTTAGAAATTTTTTTAACTGCTAATTTAAAGGAGAGTGAACTTGAGATTCAGAGAGGTTTTGTGACTTGGTTAAAATCATATAGACTTTAATTGGTGGTGTGACCAATGGCAACATGTTTTGTGACTCAACATCTCCTTTTCACTATCTATATCACATTTACAATTACTGAAATCAGTTGTATGACCTCCTCAGAGCAGGTGCCCTTGTTATATCATAATAGAATAGTCCATGATTGTATATATATATATAATATATTTATATATATATATATATACATATATGATAGATTCAGAAAATATCTTGGTTGCAAAATTCATAAATTAGTAGTCAATCTGATTATGAAGCCCTCTGAACTTTTTTTTTAACCTAGAAGAAGAATTGTGAAGCTTAGAGGAAAATAAATATGGATATATGGATGTAGATGTATATATGATTAATTAGAGATTTCCCAATAGGAATATTATCAGGGGTCCAGTATCTTCACCTAGAGGATTTTACATATAAAAAAAAATGCCCTGCATTTGGTTAGTTCCTTGTAAGGAAGAAAAAAAGTTGAAAAAAATTTACTGGCTTCTTCTGATTTTTTTTAACATTCCAAATCTGTTATACTAAGTTTCATTACTGATATGACAATGCATTTGTTCATTTTTTTCTCTGGATTCAAAGATGATCACCACAGTTAATCTGAGTTCAGAGTGATTTTAGCTTTGCTGACTTAAAGAATCATGTTCACTTTGCATCTTTTCTTAAGAACTTTCGTATATTTCACGGAATTCCTCATGCCCATTGTATCTTATTATACAAGAATATTTTATTGAAGTTGTGTGCTATGCCTTCTTCAGTTACCTCCAAATTGTTGGAACCCATTTATTTTGTTTCCAGTGTTTTGACTTCCTTAAATAAAGAATGATACTACATTGCTCTCATTATCATAAGATGGTTTCATGAATAGCAAGAGCCATAAAATAAATTATCATGAATCATAACAACTGAACTTTTAAACCTTTTCTCAGGTTGGTCACACACTTGAAACTTGTCAATGTTAGAAATTATTGACTTATTCAAAAATCAACTTGGTGACTAACCATTAGCATAATATCTCTTTTAAACTCTTCTGAAATCCCAGCTGAGTTTCATTTAACCTGTCAGAAATTGATATCATGGTTCAGATTTAGTTACAAAATGGAATCATATCCAATTGTTTTGGAGAACAATTTGGTCCTATGCCCAAAGGGTCATAACATTATGCATACCCTTTGATTAAGCAATACTACTAAGTCCGTATCACAAAGAGATGAAAAAGGAAAAAGCGCCCACATTTACAAAAAATATTTATAGTAGTTCCATTTGCTGTGGCAAAGAATTAGAAATTGAGGTAGCCCATCAATTGGGGAGTGACTGAATAAGTTGTGTCACATGAATATAATGGAATACTATTTCTCTATAAGAAGTCTTGAGGGGCAGTAAGGTGACAGGCACAGTAGATAGAGCACCAGCCCTGAAGTCAGGAGGACCTGAGTTCAAATTTATCACACACCTAGCTGTGTGACCTTGGGCAAATCCCTTAATCCCATTGTCTTGCAAAAACCTAAAAAAAAAGAAAAAAAGAAGAAATCTTGAGCATGGCAGAGTCAAGATGGTAGAGTACAGGCAGGGACTTGCCTGAACTCTCCCCCAAACCACTACAAACACCTCTATTTTTTTTTCTTTTTAGGTTTTGCAAGGCAATGGGGTTAAATGACTTGCCCAAGGTCACACAACTAGGTAATCATTAACTGGATTTGAACTCAGGTACTCCTGACTTCAGGGCTGGTGCTCCATTCACTGAGCCACCTAGCCACCCCCTACACACACATTTAGATAATAATGCTAAACAAATTCTAGAGTGACAGAACCTACATAAAGAATGAATGGAGCGGGGTGGCTAAGTGGCACAGTGGATAAAGCACCGGCCCTGGAGTCAGGAGTACCTGGGTTCAAATCCGGTCTCAGACACTTGATAATTACCTAGCTGTGTGGCCTTAGGCAAGCCACTTAACCCCATTTGCCTTGCAAAAACCTAAAAAAAAAATCAAAAAGGAAAAAATGGGACGAAAAATGAGAATGATATGGGAAAAACATGAAAACTGAGTCAGCAGCTTGTTTGAAGGAGATACAAGAAATACTGCAAAAATTAACATCTTAAAAACTAGAACGGACCAAATGGAAAAAGAAGTTCAAAAAAACCAATGCAGAGAAAAATGCTTTAAAAGGCAGAATTGGCCAAATAATAAAGGAGATTCAAAAGGTCACTGAAATTATAGGGAATTTGATAGGAAATTTATAGGGAAATTGATGACCTTGTAAGAAATAAAGAAACAAACAAAAAAACCAAAAAGAATTAAAAATTAGAAGAAAATGTGAATTACATCACTGGAAAAACAACTGACCTAAGAAAACAGATTCAGGAGACATAATTTTAAAATTATTTAACTACCTGAAAGTCATATTCAAAAAGAAAAATAAAGTCTAGACATCATGTTTCAAGGAATTATCAAGGAAAACTATCCTGATATTTTAGAAGCAGAGGGTAAAATAGAAATTGAAAGAATGTACCAATTACCTCCTAAGTGAGATTCTAAAATGTAAACTGCTAGTAATATTATAGTCAAATTTCAGAGCTCCCAGGTCAAGGACGAAATATTGTAAGAAACCAGAAAGAAAGAATTCAATTATCATGGAGTCAGTCAGGATAACCCAAGATTTAGCAACCTCTTCATTGAGGAATATTATCATATTTCATATCATATCTCAGAAGACTAAAGAACATGGATTACAAGCAAGCATCAACTACCCAGCAAAACCGAACATTATCTTTCAGGGAGAAAGATGGACATTCAATGAAAGCAGAGATTTTCAAACTTTCTTGATTAAAAGATCAAAACTGAATAAACTGAATAAAAAATAAAAACTGAAAATAAAAAAATAAAAAATAAAACTGAATAAAAATTTGATCTTCAAATACAAGATTCAATTGAAGAATAAAAAATTAAACAGGAGAGGCTTAAGGGACTTAATGATGTTGAACTGCTTATATTGCTGCAAAGGAAGATGATACTGATAATTCATATGAATTTTCTCTTTTATTAGGGCTATGAGAAGGAACATATATAAACAAGACATAAGTGGGAGCTGAATATGAAGGGACAACTATAAAAAAAGATGGAGTTAATGGTTGGGAAAGGAATATAATGAGAGAAAGGGAAAGGGGGAGGTTGAACAAGATAAGTTATTTCACATAAAACAGGCAAGAAAAAGTTTTTGCAGTGACGTGGAAAAGGAGGGAGAAATGAGGGGTGTAAGTGAGCCTTACTCTTTTCAATTGACTCAGAGAGAGGATAACATACACACTCAATTGAGTAAAGAAATCTATATGACCTTAGAGGAAAGTGGGAGGGGAAAGGGATGGGAGAAAATGGGTGGGACAATGATAGAAGGGAGAGAAGATTGTGGGAGGGGACAGTCAGATGGAAAATATTTTGAAGAAAGTAGAGAGAGAGAGAGAGAGAGAGAGAGAGAGAGAGAGAGAGAGAGAGAGAGAGAGAGAGAATAGAATAAATGGTGGACTGGGGGGATAGAATGGAGGAAAATACAATTAACAGTAACTGTGAGAAAAATATTAAAAAATATTAAAACAAGTTTCTCTGATAAAGACCTCATTTTTCAAACAGAGAACTGAGTCAAATTCATAAAAAAAGAAACATTCCTCAACTGATAAATGATCAAAAGATATAAGCAGTTTTCAGATGAGTTTATTAAAGCTATCTATGGCCATATCTCACTAGAGATAAGAGAAATTCAAATCAGAGCAATTCTGAGATACTATCTTATAGCTATTGAATTGACTAATAGAACATAAAGAAAAAATGAAAAATGTTTGAAGAGATGTAGGGAAAATGAGACATTAATATACTGTGAAATGGTTCAACAATTCTGTAGAGCAATTTGGTACTTTGACCAAAGGGCCATTTAAAAAATATACCTATTCTTTGACCTAGCAATACAACTACTACTTCTATATTCCAGAAGATATGAAAAACAGGAAGGAAAAAGGACCCATATGCATAAGGATATTTATGGTGGCTTTTTTTTCAGATGGGAAGGAATGGTAGATTGAGGGAATGCCCATCAGATGGGGAATGGCTGAACAAATTGTGATATGTGATTATGATGAAATTCTATTCTTCTGAAAGAATCACCGTACAGGATGATCTCAGTAAAAAAAAAAGAACTTATATGAGCTGATGCAATGAGACATATATCTTATACAGAGT
This sequence comes from Macrotis lagotis, assembly GCF_037893015.1. Taxonomy (NCBI): domain Eukaryota; kingdom Metazoa; phylum Chordata; class Mammalia; order Peramelemorphia; family Peramelidae; genus Macrotis; species Macrotis lagotis. The sequence goes on along the minus strand of NC_133662.1, from coordinate 90,697,273 downwards.
AAGAGCAATACTGTAGAATGATCACTGTGAATGACCTATCTTTTCTCAGATATAGTCCAAGACAACTCTAGGACATATAAAGAATACCAAATAAAGAGGTGATGGTGACTGAAAACAGAATGAAACATACATTTTTTAACTTTAATTTTCTTGAGATTTTTTTGGGGGGGGGGTTAGTTTTACTCTTACGTGACTATAATGGAATTACTCTTCATGATCTCACATTTTTAATCTATATGAAATAACTTGCTTTATCAATAAGGGGGAGTAGGGTAGGAAGGAGGGAGAAAATTCTCAGTTTAAAATTTTAGAAATGAATGTTAATTCTTGTTTTTACTTGTAACCAGGGAAAAAATAAAATAAAGAAATCTTGAGCATGCAGATTTCAGAAAAATCTAGAAAGACTTACATGATCTGATTTTGAGTAAAGTGAGCAGATCCAGGAGAACATTGTACACATCAATAGCAACACTGTGGTATAATCAGCTATAACCAAAGACAATTCCAAAAGATGTGTGATGGAAAAGAATGAACTATGAAATTTGAATATACACCAAAATATGCTATTTTCACTTTTTAAACTACTTTTTTGTTTTCTTTCTCATGTTTTTCCCCATTTTCTTCTGATTAAATCTACAAAATATAACTTAAATGGAAATATGTTTAACATGATTGTACATGTATAGGCTATATCAGATTATTTACTATCTTGGGGAGGTGGGGATGGAAGAGAAAAAAGTTTGAACTCAAAATTTTGCAATAATGAATGTTGAAAACTATCTTTACGTGTATTTGGAAAAATAATATATTATTAGTCTAAAAATAATATTGTATCATACCTTACAATCCCATTGACTATTATATTTTCAAAAGTCAAAGTAGGATCCTTTTGTTAGTGATATTTATATAATTTTATAAGATTTTTTCCTTTAAAATTAAAATATTTTATTAGGATTCTCTTGCTTATCTTAATGCCTACAGTGGTTTTTAACTGTATCTCGAAAAGAGTAATTATTGGGTAAATCACTATCCATACTTGGAATGGAAAAATGAAATGATTTTAAGAAAAAAAAACATATCCAAATAAGATTCATTTAGAGTATTATATAAAGCCCACAGAAAACTCAGGAGACAACATCTGGTATCCCAGATAAAATAATGACTTTATAGAAAAAGAATGTATTGCACCATGTACACTATATGAATCGCCTTGATTAAGTCACTTAGCCTTGACAATGTTCTTTATCCATAAAATGAGAGAGCTGGGATATATGGCTTCTGAGGTACCTTTAAGTTTTTGATTTGTGCTCCTATGAGGGCTAGAAATGACAGTAATATCAATTTCTAAGTTTGCATTCTGGGTTTCATGGGCTCCCTGAAGACTGGTCCTGTCTATTGATATCTGAATTTCCACAGCAGTTGCCATATCCCTGTCATGATTTCCAGTTATATCCTGCTGTCAGACAAACTGCAACAACTTCACCACCAGGCTGAATCTCTAGGGACAATGATAATATACCTGAATTCATTCCTGAATAATTTACATACAGAAGTCTCATCATTGCCTTCCCATCTCAGCGATTCTGAACTCCAACTACCCTTGTTCAAGCATCATTCTCCATATTCCCACTGATAGCTACCTTTTGTACTTAATTTACTCAAATTTACTCTATTTTACTCAATGCCATAAGCATCCTATTCAAAAGCTCTCTATCACTTACTGGGCTCCCTGGAATACCCAATAAGCAATAAATTTTCCTCTTAATCCTTTCTTTTCTTTCTTCTTCTCACCATCTTATGTTCATTAATACCTTGATTCTTCCTGATAACACAACTTCCCTAGCCATCCTTTCCAGCACTCATTGCATTTTCATTCATGCCTACCAAATCATTAGTCATGTTGAAGAAATCAGAATACTCTTATTTCCCATTAGTTCTTCATGGCTTTCCTTAGTACCACCAATACTCAGTTTTCTTTGTGGTGGCTGTTTTCTACTGACCTCTTGAACATTGCCACTTTTTTTTTCCTAAATGAGTTCACTTTTGACATTACACAAAGAACTTCCAGTTCCTCAACTAATTTTCCATGACTGACTTCTCTTTAATACCACAGTTATACATAGAGATGACCATGTATTTGATCCTGCCATTTCTTATAAATATCACATTTTCATGTGTATAAACTCTGAAATTTCATTTGATGTTAACTATCTATTGTCTTTTCAACCCTCTTTCTGCTTTGCAACTCTTGAACCTGATTTTCAGGTATGATTTCTAATTATTTTACCACCCAGGTCACCCTTTTACCACCCTTTTACCACCCACTTTGTATTGACTCCTTGGTAAACCGGTTCAGCTTTACAGGCTCCTATTCTCTTGAATATATTGTAACCTTTTCCTATCAAAAGATCTTTCCTTTGTTAAGTTTTGGACAAGGTAAGTTTTATTTTTTATTAATCCCATAATTTGCTGCCCTTGCTCCTACTCATGTTTTACTAAACAAAGGTAGAAAAAGAAATCATGAAAACATTCTGACTGGGTCTACTCAAAACTTATGTCACATAATTTTAAATGGACCCAGACCGAATTAAAGAAATCATTTTATATTTGTGCAAATGACACAGTTCTATTCTCTATGGCAGCGTTTCCAAAACTTTTCATTCCTACTCAAACTTTCCCTAAAACCCAACCCAGTTGAAAGAAACTGAGAACATCGTCTTATATTTAAATGAAAAAAAAAAACCCCAACAATACTAAAGCTGTTTTCGTAAGAGCTCCTTCTTCTCTCCTTATCACATATCACTCAAATGTACTCCAATACTTTCTCCTCTTACATACCTGCCTCACATGAAGAGGTAGTTCTTCACCTTGTCAAAGCAAATACTTATACATAAATAAGTGATACCATTCATCACATCTTCTCCAGCAGCTTGAAACCTCCATCATATCCACACTTACCAAACTTCAAACTTTCTCTGCCTAATGCCTATTTCTCTACCACTTACAACCATATCCATTTTTCTGCCATCATCATCAAAGGAAGAAAAAAGCACAAATATAATCAGTTCATCTCTGCTAGCTATTAATCTATATATCTTTTCCCATTGAGGGATAAAATCCTTGAAAAAGTTGCCTGCAATAAATTCTTTGACTAACTTTCCTCTACCTCACCTCTTAACTCTCTGCTGTATCACTTTTCATCTCATCAGCTAACTGAAACAGTGTTTTTCAAATTTATCAGTGATCTCTTAATTGAGTAACTAAATGATCTTTTCTTAATCCTTGTCCTTGACTTCTCTGTAGCCTTTGACAACATCGATACTCTCTTCATTCTCAGTTTTGGTGACAATTCTCTCTCTTGGTTTTTCCTTAATGTGTCTGTATGTATGTCAATGTATGATGCTTTATCTTCATGAAGTTTATTCCTGGTGACTCTAGTTGTCGCCCAAGGTTCTGGCCTAGGCTCTTTTCTTTCTATTTACTATTTCTCATAGCAATCTCAAGAGTCCCCAGATATTCAACTATCATCTTTATGCTATTAATTCTCATTTCTATCTGTCCAAGTCCTTTTTGTTATCCTTTAATTGTTAACCTACAACTACTTATTGGCATCTGAAATTCGATATCTCCTAGACATGCTAAATTCAATAGGTCCTACTATTGGAAACTACTATATTTCACCAAATTCCTCTGTTTTTTAAAAACTACTTTGAGTGATAACAACAATCATTATTAGAATTTAAATTCCTTGAAGATGGGCACTATCTTTCTGCTTGCTTTTATCTTCTTAGTGCTTTTTCCAGTAGGCGGTACCTTCCAAGCTCCTAATATTTCTTAACTTGACCATACTCCAAAGCACCTAAGATCAAAAATGAGGTTAACCTTGCCTCTGCATTCTCTCATTCCATCAGTTGCAATTTCCTGTCTCTACCTTCATAATTCTTTTTTTCCTCAGACTTTACCACCATCACCTCAACTTTGGATTGTTGCAGTAATAGGCAGATTGGTCTTGCCTCAAATATCTCCACACTCCTGTTCATTTTTCATTTAGCTGTCAAATTGAGCTCTAGTGACTCCATATTGGCTTCAAGATTACCTATTAAAAAAATCATCTGTTTGGTTTTTAAATCCTTATAAGACCTTATCATTTCCTAATCTTATAGCTCCAGTAACTCTGCAGTATAGAGACACTGGTCTCCTTAGTATTCTGTGCATACTGTAATATTCTACTTTCCAAATGAGTATTTATATTGACTGTTCTCTATGTCTGGAACTCTTTCCCTCCTCATTTCTGCCTTCAAGTTTCTCTGACTTTCTTTAAGTCTTAGCTGAACTAACATTTTCTATAAGACACTTTTCCCAGTGCTATACATATATGCATATGCATATACATATAGTGTCAGGACATAATTGTTTGCATATTGTTTCTCCCATTAGAATGTGAGCTCCTTGAAAGTAGAGACTATTTTTCTTTTTTTTTTCTCTGTCTTCAACATGTAACATGTCTGGCATCCTGTGATCAGACCAGCATTTACCTAAAGCTAGCTTCTGCCATGTGATGTCCATATTTTCTCCTCTTTCACAATCTGATTATCCTCTGCTTCCATGTCTTTTCTGGTCTTGGATCTTACAGGCATGTGAACCCTGTTAGACTTAGGGGCAGCTAGATGATGCAGTGGATAGAGCACTGACTTTGTAGTCAGGAGGACAGGAGTTTGAATCCAGCCACAGAAATTTACTAGTTGTGTGATTTTGAGCAAATTACTTAACTCTGATTGCCTCACATCCAGGGCCATCTCCAGTCATCCTGATTCATATCTGGTCATTGGATCCAGATGGTTCTTGAGAAGAAAATGAGGCTGATGACTTAGCACAGCACCCCCTCACTCAAAAATCCAATTCATGTGTTTCTCATGGTATCACCTCCCTGATGTCATGGTCTATTTAGAGAATAAAGGACAAATATTATTAATATTATTATTATTATTATTGTTAGACTTAAATATTTTTTTTAGGTTTTTGCAAGACAAATGGGGTTAAATGGCTTGCCCAAGGCCACACAGTTACATAATTATTAAGTGTCTGAGGCCGGATTTGAACTCAGGTACTCCTGATTCCAGGGCCAGTGCTCTATCCACTGTGTCACCTAGCCACCCCCTAGACTTAAATATGCCTGAAACCAAGATAGTTCTCTGATGACAAACTGACTAGACTTATTCCTAGATGAAGGTGGGGAGGGGGGACATAGAAAGAAAAAGAAAATGACACTACATCCTTGGTGAATATTCAAACTGTGTTTGTAGAAAGTAAACTTGTTTTATTTAATGACTCACTCATTCCAGTATCTAATTTGTATTAAAAGGATATTACATTTAGAAACAAACCTACCACTTTTGACTTGGGCTTGGTAGGTTGAGATGTACTTTGATTAAAATGACAATGAATAATTAATTTAATTTTGGTAGAGTTTTCATTTTTATTTCAGCCTATCCATGAATAATTAACATTTCTCCATTTTTTTTAGATCTATCTTTATTTGTATGAAAAGTTGTTTTTTGTTTGTGTTTGTGGAGTTTCTGGGAGTTTTTTGGACAGGTAGATTTCCCATTATTTTATACTATCTGCAATTATTTTAAAAAGTAGAATTTCTCTTTCTATCTCTTCTTTCTAGACTTCATTATAATATACATACATACATACATATATATATATATATATAGATGTGCTAATGACTATTTGTGTTTATTTTATATCCTGCAACTTTGCTAAATTTATTAATTGCTTCATCTGGTTTGTTACTTGATTCTCTGGGGTTCTCTAAGTACCAAGTATCATCTACAGAGTGTGATAGTTTATCTTCTCATTGACTGTTCTAATTTTTTTCGTATGTTTATTATTTGTATTATAATACTGAATAATAGTGGTGATAATGGACATCTTTGCTTCATCCTCAATCTTATTCAGAAAATTTCTACCTTATCTTTATTACAGTTAAAACTTGCTCATGATTATAGATGGACAGTATTTATCATTTTAGGAGAAACTCCATTTATTTCTTTGCTTTCCTAGTTTTTTAAATAGAAATGTGTTTTTTTAAGAACTGTTAAGCTAGACTTGATTTTTTAATGATGAATTTCCTTTTATTCAGACTACAGATTAAGATCTGCAAGGGAGAAGTTGAGGTTTCTTAAGGAAGTGAGTTTGATAGATTGAATGTATGTGAACTTTTCTGTCTTACCCTGTGCTAAGCCATTAATTCATGCTTTCAGGATGAAATTCCACAATAATAACTTTACATTTTAGCTAGGAGTTTCCTTCAACATATAACTATATAGGTGTGGGCTGATCAGTTGGTGAAATTTGAGCAGAAAATTGGTATAACTGTGACTTGAGCAAATATTGCTGCTGGTACCACTAAGCATTTTTGGATGGGAAAAGGAGGCACAGAGCACATCATAAGACAGATATGTTGGCAAAGGGAGATGATAACCATACATAGGAAGGATATTTGAATGTGGTTCTATAACATGAGATTGATAAGAAAGCAAATGATGGCCAGTACTTGAGGGTGCTATTATAATTGTACCAGGAAATTAAGCACCTGCTCATTAAGCTCCATTCAAGTCTAAGGTATTCTCCAAATCCCTTGCTCTAGTTAAATCATTCAAGGGAGGCTACAGAGGGTAGTTCAAGGAGAGAAGGAGTGTAATGGGCTCTGTAGTTGTGCAAACCCAATCAATTATCTCTAGGCATGTTTTGTAGGTAAAACCAAATAATGAACTTTTAGAGTTCATTGAGACTTCCCTTATAGTTAATCACATTTAATATCTGATTCCCCAGGGAATTGAAAGATATTTAGTATAATGCAATCAAATATAATAAACAGTTATTAAATTCCTTACTAGATATCTAATTTTATTCTAAGCACTGAGAATACAAAAAAAAGAAAAAGAAAGTCAGTTGCTACTCTCAAAAAAATTTATAGTATAACAATAATAATTTATAAAAATATTTATATATCCTTTATTCTGTGCTAGGCATTATGCTAAGCACTTTATAGTTATTATTACATTTGTTTCTCAAGACAACCTAAGGAGTTAGGTAAGTGACTTGCCCAGTGTCATATAGATAATGTCCAAAGTTCTATTTGAACTCATGTCATGAGTCAGAATACTATCTACTTAGATGTCCCATAATGGGAGAGGGTAATATATAAAAGGAAGTTGGAGAGTTGGAGGGAGAAGGTACATTGCAAATTGCTGATGAAATTTTTTGTGATGATGAGTTTTCTATGGGTTTTTCCTAGGGGAGGCATGATGATGATGGTGTAGCATCCAAGCAGTAGAGCTAATGAGAAATAAAAAGAACTTCTGAGCCCTTAATGAAGAGAGTATTTGGAAGATTTCTTTTTTTTCCCCCTTGCTCCTTCCTACAGCCTTCTAATCATAGGGATAGAGGAAAATAGGAGTACTGATGAAAAGATTTTTTTTTCTTTAGTGATGGAGATGAAGGTCACTGTATTACTTCATAACAGAAAACCAGTTTACAATAACCATGTTACCTTGTGAGGAAAGTAGATGCTACCTGGCAGATGACAATGGATAAGTCAATAGGCCTATTTCTGCAGATATTCCTTATTTTATCAAAGCTGTGGGCAGAGCCCTGCGATGTCAGACAGAATCAAATAGACATAAATCTCTAGAGGTTGCAAATTGACCTTAAAAAACACTATATATGAGTTTGGGAAATAATTGGGAGGTTATTGTTTTGCTTATTTTTATTGCAGTGATTTGTTTTGGGGGTGATAGGCATGAATTTGAAATTTATTGAATACACTATTACATCATTGACATCATGTTAACTTTGCCAGATAAGTCATGGTGACAGAAGCCATAGATCAGGTGGTGACTCATATGAGGCACAATGAATGGGAAGATCCTCTAGAAGAGCCTTAGGATCTTGTATCTGAGTATCACCAATTATCTTGATCTAAGTCTTATCACTGGATTATGATGATTTTGCAGGGAATAGAGTGGGACTGATTATTTTACACAGCTCTGTCTCACTTAAATCCATTTCACTTGTAAGTCAAGACCACCTGATTGGTCCTCTTCAAGAAAGATGAAAAGCCAAGGGTCTTGCCACCAAGGGGTAGTATGTGATAGAATTTTTTTCCTGAAATATCTTCTGGTAATGAGCTTCCTGACCTTGTATATTAAAGGTCCTGGCCATGTAAAACCTCTTAAACTTGGATGTCTGGGAAAATACAATCCATCATCCTCTGATGATACACTGATGAAATGAATTTCTACATGGATGTGCTTATGGAAAATCACAGAGGAAGTTAAAATAGGACTTAAGAAAATCCCTAGACATTATAAATTATATTTTATCTTACTGTGTGTCTTTTTATATATTTTTAAATTTTATTTATTTAAGGAAATGGGATTAAGTGACTTGCCCAAGGTCACACAGCTAAACAATTATTAAGTGTCTGAGGTTGGATTTGAACTCAGGTCCTCCTGACTCCAGAACTGGTGTTCTATTCACTGCACCACCTAGCTGCCCCCTACTATCTGTATTTTTGCATGATTTAAATGATTTAAATGCTAAAAGGGGAAAAACATTAGTTATCTATGAGGGTAAGCTTTTTTCTTTACATGAAGACAATTTGCAAATACCTAAAGCCCAGTATCATAACTTTACTTAACATTTTTATGTTATTTGTTTGTCATGGATTCATTTTTTCACCCTGGTAAAGTCTTCCATATTCATCTCAGAATAATGTTTTTAAATGTATGCAATAAAATATGTCTAGCATAATTATTCTGGTTGGTTCTTGTTTTTAATTATCAAAGAAGACCAAAATATAATTACATTAAAATGTTATTATAAAATACTAAAAATGTTCTTGGACCCCAGTGTAAATATCCCTCAGCTAAAATATGTGGTAATTATGAAGAAAGAGCTTTATCATCCTGAATGACATTTTTGAATTAGTGATGATATGTTAAAAATTATTTATAGAGAAAAAGTTTAAGCATTCTGAAGTTAAACACAGTGAGAATGACCAGGGACAGAGTCACCAAAATTAATAGGGGAAATCTTAGAAAAATGATAAGTGGCAATAAAAACAGTAGTGGAGACAGAGGTAGTGAACTGTCATAAAAACTATTGACACTGATGATTTTGGATACCTTTATTAATAATAGATAGAAAAAACCTTAATGGATAGATGAAATCAGAAAGACTTGAATTCAGATCAAGTTTCAAATGCTTGCTAGCTATGTGATCCTGCACAAGTCTCTTAATTTCTGTTTCCTCTATAATATTACTTACTTTGTGAGGTTACTATGAGGATCAATTGATACGTTAATATTAAAAAATGCTTAGCACAATGCTTAGCACATATTCCAGTATCTATAAAAATGAATTTCCTTCTCCTACAACCCCCCACCTCCCCACTTTTTCCCCTGATAGATTTTTTCAGAGTGCATTATACCAAGAAGTATCTCCATTGCCAAAGAAATGCTGTATATTAATTAATAGTATAAAAATATGTTTGAAGTCAAAAGCAGAAAGAATTAGCACTCTAATAGATTTCTCTCTCTTTGCTCTACCTATAATCTACAACAGGGTTCTGAGACATTATCAGAGAATGACAAAATGATGTAACAGTGAAAGTCAGATGACCTTAGCTTACTATTCCCAACCTATTACTTACTATCTATTTGACATTGGACAAATCAGTTATCTATATAAGCCATGGGTACATCTTTAGTAAAATATGCAATTTGATAAAGGAAATCTATAATGTCCCTTGTGGTTCTATAGGTAAATTACGCTGCTATATTTAATTTGCAGTATTAATTATTTTCTCCATTATTTTAAGTCTAGACAGTAAACAAAACAATAAATGAAGCTCTGAAGGGCTTCTGCTCTAACCACTGCACTACCTAGTTGCCCTGAGGTCAGGAGGATCTTAGACACTTACTAGTTGTGCGACTTTGGACAAGTCACTTAACATTGATTGCCTCTCTGCTAGGGCCATCTGTAGTCGTTCTGATTCAAATCTGACCATTAGACCCAGGTAGCTCTAGAGAAGAAAGTGAGGCTGGTAAACTGTACACAACACCCCCCCTCCCCAAACCCAATTCACTTGCATGTCATGGCATCACCTTCCTGATGTCATGGTCTTCTTTGATAATGAAGGACAAACATTAGCAGTGGATGAAGTCCTGAAATATCATTCATATCATCACAATCACCACAACCACCATAATCATTGTTATTAACATCTCTAATGGTTAAAATCTACTCATCTTTAAAACTAGGCCAATTCCTTTAATATCTAATTCATTGAGTTGTCATGAGGATCAAATGAGAAAATGTGCATTAAATAGATTTTAAACTTCAAAGTACTGTTTGTCATTATTAGTATTAGTATTAGCATGCCTGCAATGATTTGCATTTTTTTTAGCAATGGAATATAGAGAACCTTCCTATTTTTAACAGGAACCTAAATATCTTCTGTTTCACAATTTTTCCATTATACATTGATCCTACCATCAGGCATTGTAATCAGTGGCTTGTTGTGTGAACCTGAGTATATCTGATTGACTGATGAATCATCAAATCTATCACCCTCTCTCAGTATTATTCTTAGAATGATAGTCTTAAGTATTTATGTTTCTTAATGCTATTTTTATTCTTTTTGTGGGTGACAGTATTGTTGGAAGGAGAAGAAATACATATATATTTATAAAAAATAAAATTGAAATGATAATAATTAAATTAACTTAAATGTATCTTATGCCCTTGAATTTAGTTTTGACAATACAATATTGATTGTAAGAAATTGGAATTTCCTTGTATTATAAGAGATTAGGATATGCCTTTTATTAGAGTTTATTAAATCCACTTGGTTTTAGAAACACTTTTATAATACTATATAAGATGCATCAAAATAACTGTACATTGAATTATTCTAAGCCGAGTTTAATTCTGATCTTATCTTTCTCATCTTAGTTGGCTTCTCTTGTTATCAGTGGAGATAAGATCTTTGAAAATCTGTTAGGAAACAGTTCCTGAAAATTGTTTTATACTATTTCTCAAAATTTGAACTGAGAAATGGAAAAACAATTGAATTGGGGAATAGGGGAAAGAGGAAGAGGAGGAGGAAAGAAAGATGAAAAAAGGCTTAGGCCAGCTGGATCTAAATAGGAGTTACTATACTCTAGTCTTCCAAGTGATTTAGCCTCTCTTCATTCAAAAAGCCCCCAAATCACACACACTAAGAGGCAGAAAGCAAAGCATTCTTGGCCCTTTCTATTTATAAACTTTAAAAATCACATTTGGCATGCTAAATGTTAGATACAGGAACATCCATGCTGAAAGTAATGATGATGAAGAATACTACCTACCTCCTGGCAGAGAAGTTAGGGACTAACTATGAAGAGTGAGTCAAGTATTTTTAGACATGGTCAATATGGGAATTTGTTTTGCTTGAGTATAAATATTTGTTCAAAAAATTGTTCCAAAGATTTCATTTTTTTTTCTCTCTGTTTCCCCAAATGTGGAGAGAATAAAGGAAAGGAAAAATAAAAACTTGACTATTGGAAATAATAAAATTAAAAACAAAAAATGTTTTAAAGCTATTGAAAAACTTCACAAATAGAAAATTATATGAATAAGTCAGAACTCACTATAGAAACATTAAAGATTAAAGATAATAGCAAAGAAAAATAGAAAGAAAATCAGAAAACTAAATTATACGAGCAAATGTGAATCTATCTAATGAAAACTAAAGCAAAAGACAAAAATAAAGGAGATACAAATAGTCAAAAAAAGAATAAAATAAGGGATTTGAAATGAATTTTTAAAATTACTACAGAAAATTAAGAAGCAAGAAAATCAGAGAAAAGAGATAACCCTTGAAAAGGAAGGATGTGGAAGTCTTTAAGTGACTATGTGGTCTCCAGAAACCTAGGAAATCAAGATTCTAGCTTGAATAAAGGACAAAGCAGGCAGTGTAGTAATATATTCAATGAGAAAGAAAGTTGATTGAAATGATTCTTTTGCAGAAAAAATAAAAACCAGCAAACCTGGAGAAAATATTAATTATTGATTTACTTGCTTCAGTAAAGTGTAATAATTACAAACAAAGCACTCCCTTATATCTTTCTGAACCCAACTTGATTCTATCATTCTTTGATTGCTGTCCTTTTATTTAATCAACAAAATTTCACTCTAGTCCCCCCACTCTTCTCTGATAAAAGCATCCCTTGTCACAGAAGATTTTAAAACCTATTATTTACTTCCAAAATATAACTCTGATTTTCCAAATGTAGACCAATTAACTGTTAATTTCCTCCAATCATTTTATCCACATCTTACCTCACTTCAAAAATTTTATAATTATCAAATAAAAGCAAGGTATTTTCTAAGGAGAGTAAATCAAATAGTCATTAAAATGGATATAAAGAACAACTGATTCATTACATAATTGATTAAAAATCAATAATTAAATAATTTTTAAAAAGTAGTCTCAAAGCTCTATAAATCTTATCCTGACAATTGTTTATTTCAATTCATCTGCATTTATGGCTTATTCACATTTTATAAACATATAAAATAGACCTAAATATATAATAAATTATTTCTTTAAAACTACTACCATGCCATGAAGACACATCAAGATTAGACTGTGCGGAAGATTTTAGCAAATTATTTTACAGATTTACATGCTTTAGTAAATAGAATATATATGTTCTATTCTATAGTATAACGCTAAACATTATTTAGAATATAGAAGAGAAGACTGACAGGTTTAAAGTCTTTGAAAGTTACCATGTAGAAGAGGGAATTAATTTACTCTATTTGGCACCAAAAGAAAGAACTAGGAGAAATGAGTAGAAATTGCAATTTAAAAAAAAGACAGATTTTGTTTTAACATGAAGGAAAAGGATTTTAATAATCTGAACTGTCCAAAAGTCAAAAGGTGTGTCTCATGGGACAACAGGGATAATAGGTTCTCCACCATTATACATCTTTAAGCAGAGGTCTATAACTATGTGTCAGTTTTGTTGGAGAGAGGATTCTTAATTAAACACAGGTTGGACAAGATGACCCATAAGGTCCCTTCCAATTCTGAGAATCTATGATTCTGTGTCTAGAATTCCAGCAGAAGACAATTGGATACTGAGCAAGAAAACGTCTTTCTCTTCAAGGAAAGGGAACAAGGTGAAGGGGGGCAACTTTAAGTGGATTAGAGTCATTAAAACATTTAAGCAAGGTGACAGAACCATCTGCAAGAATTTTGCAGGGTAACCTGAAGCATGGGGGAGGGAATTTTGGAGAGGCAGTCAAAGAAGCTCCTTTCACAAATTACGGGATCATCGATAATCAGGAGAGGGCAGTGGGAAGCAGATTATTAAAAAAAGACTGAGAATCCAACAAATCCTGTTGATATAAATTTACCTCATGGACAGAATCTTCACCTGTACCCAGAATGCATAAGAGTATAAATTTAGGGCTGGAAGGGATCTATCTTTCAAGCCATCAAGTCCAAACCACTCAATTTACAAATGAAGAAACACACAGAGGTTATATGACTTGCAAATATTTGAGGCAAGATTAGAACCTCTATCTTCCTGACTTCTGGTCAGTCTAATGCCCCTCCTATACCTTACCTTATGTCCTTTTCAACATGGACAGAATAATTCTAGGAAAAAATATCATAATCATGGATTAAAATTCCCTTCTATCATCTAGGCACAAAAACCTAGGAAGACTATATTTCCTTTCTTAATTGAACTAACCAGTAGGAACAGAAAAATATAGCAATTTTTCATATAACTCAAAAGATTCTCAAGAGGGAAAAAGAAAACATTATCCCAGTCTTAAACTTGGGCATTTTCTTCCTATTATTGTCTCTAGAGAGGGCTGTGGAATGAACTTTACCCCTCCTAACACAGCCCTCATTCTCCATTGATTAATCATAGATGGAACCTAGTTTGCTAAGTATGAGTAGGTCTTAGATTCAGGAGAGTAGCACACTATATAGTTACCATTTAAATGGTTCATACGTTGATTTTCATTGGTGGTAAAGTTGAAAAGGTAGATCATAAAAAAAAAAAAGAAAAGCTTTGGGAAAAAAGGGGCCTAAACCACTTATTTCAATTCTATCAAATTCAGGTCCTATCACATCATGCCATGTTGGTCTATAGTATAATTCAATGCTACAAATTCTGCAAAAATATGAGTGGAAGGGGAGGGGGAATTACAAAAAACAAAACAAAACTAGGATCTGTTTTTCCATGTGTTTACATGGAAGCAAGATTAATTCTATAATAAACCCTAAAGTCAGGGGTGTGCTAGAGCCAGTTTGCCAGACTCCTGAGAATTGTTTCAAAATTTCCTGTATGACCATTTACACTTCAGAAATCAGCAAACAATACACATTAGAGCTTTATTTAGTATTATTTAATTGTCTAGACTTAATAAAGTGATGGAGAAAATATTAATAATGCACATTATTAGGCAAGCTGGTTGTTAAATAATAACCAGCACACCATTGCCTAACTCCATAATAAATAACATTTGACATTAATTTCAAAGTTATACCATTTTGAAATAAACTCAAAATATATTCCTCACCTTAAGTTATCTTTACAATTTAAAAAAATACACCAAAGTCTCCTGTTAGCAGGCCTATGAGGAGATTTACCAGATAATTCATCTTAGGGTAAAGGACTATTTGATCAAGACAATTAGAACCTTGCCTTACTGGCTTCCCTTCCTAGTCCTGAAATCTTAATAAACCAGGGCAATTCTACTCTATGCTTTACTCTGCATCCCTTTCTGTCTTGTAAAACTATTGTCTTGCTGCAGGGTGAGTACAGTTAACACGAGAGACCATAAAATTAACATGGATTTATTTATCACAGCTGCATGATTTCCTATAGCATAAGTAGTAGTTGTAAATGATCATGGTGGGAGGTTGGGGGAGAGGGGCAGTAATTAAATATGATTAAATGAGAAATGGTTAGATGAAAAAGTATTGTGAAGGTAGGATGACTAAACTATTGAACTGATTTGTTGGGTTGGGACACAATAAATTATAAAGTGTTGATAATGATTCCAAGATTGTGATCCTAGGTGATGAGAAAAATGACAGTTCCCTCCATAGATGTAAGGAAGTTAAGAGGTGGAGTGGTTTTAGAGGAAAAGATAAGAGTTTAGTTATTGTAATAGTGAGTTTGAAATGCCTTTGAGATATCTAGATAAAGCTGTCAAGGAACCTGTAGCCTTCTATTTTCTGTCTGTCTCTCTGTCTGTCTCTCTCTGTCTCTATTTCTCTCTCTCATTGCATTCTTATTTAAAATTAACTCTCCCAATAGAACATAATCTACTTGAGGTTAAGGATTATTTTAGTCTTTCTTTACACCAACACTTATTACTCTGCCTTGTTTATAAGAAAAGATCAATAAAATCTTATTGAATTGATAATTTGGTAATGCAGAAATAAAACTCAGATGAAGACAGAGACTATATTTAGCATGGTTCCAGAGAAAGAGTCAGGATTTGACTACACCCTACATCTGCCCTGAGCTCAGGAATTAAAGGTGTTTTAGTGGAATAATACAGAAAAGGAACAAAGCCATTCATTCTTCAAATGAAAATGAGGATGAAGATGATGTAGAAGTTTTTGAGGTTGACAATGAATATATAATTATATATATATTTATATATATATATATATTTTAAAGGAAATACTAAATATTACTTTCTGTCAATGGATTCTGTAAAATTATCATGTAAATGTTTTACCAGTTTGTTATACATTTTGTTGTCTTTTTCTTTTTTATTAATCTGTGAAATACTTCATTTAATCTGTAAAATTTTGTCATGATCCTCTAAAAATCTATTCTGTGTTACTGTGTGCAACTTTACACCAGGATGCTCAATTGACTTGTGAAGAGTTTTCTTTTTTATTTTAGGAAAAAAATTCTATCCTTTACTACATATTATTTCAGACATATTTGAGAATAGAATTTTCACCTTCATTTTATGAATTTAACTTGAGAATCTATCATTAAGGAGATCAGATTATTTCTGATGTCTTATTACATTTTTCTTTCAATGATCTAATTATCATCAGCCACTAGGTGCAGGTTCTTACAGAGATTTATTTTCTTATAAATTATTAGCTTTATTTTGAAGTATCTAAATTCATAATCATATGGATTATTTGCATGAATTAATTCATGGTCACATTTATTAAAATTGATAATCACAGAATCATAGAATCACAGATGAATGACACTAACTCCTGGCATCTTGATCATACTGTTTAAGGTTCCTGGGCTCCTCCTCCTTCTCATTTATAAAAGCCTATTCAATTTTAAGGTTAAAGATCACTGAAACTTGTAAATCTTTAGGTAAATGTCTCCTGACTGATAGGTTCATTTCCTCTTCTAACACCCAAATAATGATCCTTGGTTTGAGGCCAAGGTAATCTTTTGTAGAATTATCTAAATAAGAATATTCCCCTTCAAAATCATAGTCAGACATTATGGAGGTCATGTTGACTTTTGAAAATTATGCAGCTTTTGTATAAATTGTTGAAGGAATGAATGAGTCAGAAAGATTTTGAGTACTTTTTTCCATATTGTATATTGAGAAGCTGATACTTGAGAAACCTTGATAATTGAAAGTTGGAATTGTTATAGAGAGAAAGATTATAAAGCAGCTATAAAACTCCTTGATAAAGTAGGGACAAAATACAAAATGGTAGGTAAACCTATCCAGGCCCAGGATAGGAATCTATATCTATATGAAGTGAACCTTAAAGAAAGAGTAGTGATAACAGATGGCAACAAAGGGAGTATATGGTTCTGGCAATGAGATGCTTCCTGGCAAGGACATGTTTTCTCCATCCTCTTTAAAATGTTAAGGGATAGGAAATAAAGTTATCTACTATAGTGGTATGTGTAGTAGGAGTAGGAAGTAGGAAGTAATACTGAAGAAAGTAATACCAAATGAGTTAAATTATTGCTATGAGATCAGTACACTAATATTTTTTTCACCATTTGGAATGGTTGACCCATACACAAAATTCAGAGTCAAGTTTCTGTGGTTATAAAAAGACATAGGGTTAATATGAAGAAGTCTAATTCAAAAAGGTAGTCATCAATGGGACAGTTCCAGAGGGCATGGTGGAAGTGGGATAGTAATACTGGAACTGAGTATTGAGATATATGGGAATGAAGCAACAAGGATTTGTTTTGGGGGAATGAAATTTTCATCTGGCAAAGTGGAATTCAGAAAACAATGTTTCAGAATGGAGAAGAAAGTTTGCTAGTCATGGAGTAATTGATTATTACAAAACTTTATAATTAACCAAGGAAACTAATTTGATATTCTTGACCCAAGGAGTAAGCTAGTCAGCAACTATTGTACCTGGATTAGATGGAGATAAAAAGATGGGGCGAAGTTTGAGCACAAGTTGACTACATTGAAGAGGTTGATGTAAGTCAGAACTTAGAATCACTTAACTGACCCAGGGACAAAGAATGTTTCTAGACACATAAAGCATAGAAGGGTAAATAAAATAAAATGCTATGCATAAATTAGGTCAAATAGTTCAATTAGGTTAAAAAAATAAAATAGAGGCTAAACCTTATCCAAAACTCAGGTAAATTATTTAGTCAAATCATTTAATCAGTCTCCATGTTAGTCAACGAGCATTTATAAGATACTTACTATGTGTCAGACATTATGTTAATTATTGAGAATAGAAAGACCAGAATGCACCATGCCCTTAAAGAAGCTTGCATTCTAACTGGGGACACAACATACAAAATGCATTTGTTCTAAAAATATATAAACAGTGAATTAAGGGAATCTTGGAATATATTAGCTCAAAAAATTACAGTGAATGTAGCTTAATTTGTTTAACACAAAGTTAACTCAAGAAAACATTTGTGATTATGCTAGAATGCTAGTCTTTCTTCATTTGGCTACATCTCAATTTCTATGAGTTTTGACAGGAGGAATAAATGGTCTATGACTGGGATTCTTAACCTGGAATACACAGTTCTCCAAAGAGTCTATTGCTAGATGGCAGACTGTCTGTGAACTTAGAAAAAAATACAATTACAACTTTGTTTTCACTGTCTTTGAACCAACATTTGACATCCCAAACTTTATGCTAATCTCTGGGGATACAAAGGACAAATATATATGATACTGTCACTTAAGGAGTTCTCATTCTAAAAGAAGAGACAACACCCAAACAACTATGAACATATGACATATACAGAATAAAACGAAGAAATCCCAGAAGAGAGATGTTAGTATTGAAGGGGTCTGGAAAGGCTTCTTACAAAAGGTGAAGTTTTGACTGGAAAGAAAGACAGAAAGGAGGAACAAGGATAGAGCACATTTCAGTCAATGGGGGACTGCACAAATTAGGAAGGTGGAATGATGTAGAAGGAACAGAAAAGAAGACATATCATGGAATTATAGCCTTTTGTCCATAAGTGCTTCTTGTTTCTAAAATTGAGTGTTTAGCACCCAAAGTAAAATTTAACCAAGCAAGGACAGTTAGGCTAACTAGTACCAATGAAAAGTAACTCTTCCATTCTTTTTTTTAGAAAGATTTTATTTATTTTGAGTTTTACAATTTTTCCCCCATTCTTGCTTCCCTCCCCCCACCCCCTGCAGAAGGCATTCTGTTAGTCTTTACATTGTTTCCATGGTATACATTGATCTAAGTTGAATGTTATGAGAAAGAAATAATATCCTTAAAGAAGAAAAATAAAGTATGAGATAGCAAAATTACATGATAAGATAATGCTTTTTTTTTTTCTAATTTGAAGGTAATAGTCCTTTGGTCTTTGTTCAAAGTCCACAAATCTTTCTCTGGCTACAGATGGTATTCTCCATTGCAGACAACCCCAAATTGTCCCTGGTTATTGCATTGATAGAATGAGCAAGTCCATCAAGGTTGATCATCACCCCCATGTTGCTTTTAGGGTGTACAATGTTTTTCTGGTTCTGCTCTAACTCTTCCATTCTTGAAACTAGTTGCTTAATTTAAAGCTAGCACTGTTGGGATCATTCTCCCCTTCATTGAGGGAGAACACAGGAAAAGGAGAAGGGAAATTATTTCCTCCCCATGCCTAGGAAAAATGTATAACCAGCACTCTCCTGGGAGGTGAACAGACCATGGACACAGAATAACCAGTATCATATTTGCCTTAAATAGTAGTTGAAGAAAAGAAAAATTAAAAATATTTCCTCTGGGACCCAATTCTCATTCATTTCTGCACCCTGTGGATCCTCTGCATATTATTTTTAAGTGAATGGAAACTCTGTACTGGGGGAAGTCATTAACAGGCAGTCACATATGAAATATTTCCCCAATAAAAGTTTCAATTACATTTTCTTGGTTCCATGACCTTTTCTGCTTTCTTTTGTACTTGTAAGAGGTCTATGACTATTAAAGTTCAAAATAAGCGTGTATGTTTTTGTTGTTGTTTATTTGCTTATTTTAACAGTGACTTTAGACTCATTATGCTTTTTGTTTTTTTCTCAGCTTTTTCAGTAGCACATTACTGAAGAAAATGTGATGGCTCTCACAAGGTAACAGAACTATTTAACAATCTAATACATTTGAGCCTATTCATCAGTGTTTGAAGCATCTTGCTCATTCAAGGAAAGAAGAAAAATTCTTGAGTGCTAAGTACTTATAATCCCTATAAGTGATTGACAATTCATCCAAGAGGAGGCACAATTAAATTGACCTTTTTAAAAATCCCTGCAATTATGAATAAGTATAATTTTGATCAATGAATTGTCTTTATATTGGCATTTTTAAGCTTGTCCTTTTTCTTCTTATAGATTCCTTGGGGAATCTGGAGAAGCCTAATGATATTTTTCAGAATAAAATTTTTAAATAATTGGAGAAAATGTTAAAATTACAGTAATAGGTTCATGAAAATAAACATGTACTTTTTTTTTCTTATAAAGGTATATGGATTCTATGCACTAGAGGTTAAAAATCTTTCATTTTCAATACACATAGCCTGGATAAATTATTCTTTCATCAGAATTCTTTAGAAGGTGTTCTTACATTTGAATTGCTTTTTTGACTATAATATAGGTGCCTCATATAATCATGGTCTGTTTTTCATTTTTAAATTTTCATTTTAAAACGAACTTAAGTAACTAAAATAGCATTTTATTTGTCCTAGGAAGCTGAGTAAAAAATAGCCAAAAGAGTAAAAGTTGAATACAAATAATGATTTCATGGCACATGTTCACCTTGTCATTAATAAGTTCTAGGAAAATATGATGTTGGGTGAAACAACATTACAAGGGAAAGTAGGTTCCAGAAAAATAATACTATAAATTGACATTTAATTGAAAGCTATCATGGTGTGGTTGCTTATAAGCCATTAATGATATTACCACAAGATGACATTACTTGGGTTAATTGTGTTTGTGGTATAGTTATACATAGAGAATATTCAAACACACACACCATTTGTGGCTCAACTGACCACCACCTACTAGAGTTTCAGGTTTTGGTTCACATAGTCAAAGTTTTATGTTAAGGAAGAATGCCCCACAAAATATTGAATTGGGCATTTTTGTATTCTTTAGGTTATAATTCTCACAGTAGAATACCAACTCCAAATGAAGGATGGCTAGATGATATAGGCTAGTCACATTCACGCCTTTGTTCCTCAGCAGTCTACTCCTGACTCTGGAATTGTTTTTGCACAATTTTCCAGCAATTTTCTCATGACAGAATATGACTTTACTACCCTGGCTACAGCAGCCTTGTCAAACAGGAAGATCCCACCTGCTTAGCAGTCCCATATCCTGCTTGGTCAGTTTGACATCAGAACCTCCATTTTAAGGAACTGCTTAGGCTAGCATAGTTACTCTTTTATTCTTATCTTGGCTTCATTCCTGAGTCTCTAAATGTGTTTTTTTCATGAATTCTCACGCAGTTGCCTTTTTTTCAGTTTCTTTTTATGTACTGTCTTCTTTGGGGAAAGCTAGCTAGCACAGTGGATAGAGCACAGGGTTTGGAATCAATAAAACTCATGTTCATGAGTTCAAACCTAACCTCAGAATTTATTGCTGTATGACCTTGGGCACATCACTTAATCCTGTTTACCTCAATTTTTCTTGCCTGTAAAAATGCACTGGAGAAGGAAATGGCAACCCACTCCAGTATCTTTATCAAGAAAACCCCAAATGGGGCCATGATATATCTGATTTAACTGAAAATGACTGAGAAAAAAACCCAACTTCTCCCTTTGAATGCAAGATCTTGAGGGCAGGAGGTATCTTTTCTGTTTCCCCAAATCTTAGCATAGAGTCTAATCCATAGTAAATGCCTAGAAAAATGTTTGCAAATTTGATTTTGACTTCTTTATGGGGGAAGGAAATAAAAGTATTCTTAAATAAAACTTAGGGATAGGTCCCTTCTAAAAGAGTTTAAGAGGATCATATCTAGACAGTGTGCTCAATGTATAAAGTAGTTATCAGGTATAAGACCAATATTCATTTTCTCTGCCACAGGGGAAATGTTCAAAAAGCAAAATTCTAAAAAATACTCGTTGACAGTTAAAACAAAATTTAAATTCATCACACTAATATATTTGATTATATTCTCCAAAATAAAAGGTAAGATAATTTTGTTTATACATATAGATTTATATGTATTTCTGAAATTATATATTGATGCAATGAGATAAAGTTTTAGACTAGCAAAGAAGTCCAGTAAAGAGAAAATTCAACAACAAAAGACACTGTGTGTGTGTGTGTGTGTGCGTGTGTGTGAGAGAGAGAGAGAGGGAGAGAGAGAGAGAGAGAGAGAGAGAGAAAGAGAGAGAGAGAGAAGGGAAGAAAAGGAAAAGAGAACATTTCCTTTTAGCTACAGATAGGAAATAATCATGTTATGTTGTTCATCAAGTATTTAATGGCTTCTGCTGTATTTTGCAATATATTATATCCTATATATGAAAATGTAGCTTTTTGTGGGCAGGCATTATGCCATTTAAGCCATTACAAATCAGCCAAAGTGTCAACACATTTTGAAAGGGAGCTATTAGCAATGAAAATGTCAGGCTCTGCTTAACTTATGATCAGCAGAATAAACAGAACAATGAACCCATTAGAAGTTACCTGTTATACTTGAACACTTTAAGAATCTTTCTTTAAAGGATTTAAAGGACATAAGAGGCAGCAGACCACTTTCCATTTTAATAGAAATTTGTTTATTTTGCTCAACTTAGAACTATCCTATTATTTTTGAAACAGCTCTAAATGATTCTTCAATTACAACTTTATCTCACATGATGCCTTAACCTAGGGGTTATTTGTACCTTTGAAAATACAAAACACATATTACTTTCACATTTAACAATCCATCATTTATTACTCATTCCCTACCTAAGGGATATATCAGATATATATCAGATAAATGATAAAGTGAAAAAGTGAAACTGTTTAAGAAAAGTACTTCATGGTCAATGGTTTGAATATTAAACATTCTCTCTCTCTCTCTCTCTCTCTCTCTCTCTCTCTCTCTCTTCTTTACACACATACAACCAAATGATGATATTTAGTATATTTATTATAGAAAACAACTAATTTGTGCAAAAATAAATTTGTGTGGAATTCTCAGCAGTATTTAATTATGTCTTTTTTTTAATCCAAGTAGTTATTAAGTTTGAGGGCATCTGAGGTCATTCAATTTAATTCAATACAATTAAAAAAACATTTATTAAGCATATAGTATGCCAGACATTGCACTAAGCTTTTAAAAATTCCCTGATATTATAGGAATGATAATGTAGAATTACTATCTGATCTCTACAAGTAAAAGGGAGCTCATTATGTTACAAGACATGCTATTTTGCTGCATAGTTGTAATTGTTAGAGTTACTTTTTCATATTGAGTTAAAATCTGTTTTCATGTAACTCCCCCACACTGGTCCTAGTTCCTTACATTGGTGCAACACAAACAAGTCTGTCATCTTATTCTCATGACAGCCGTTCAAATATTTGATGACAGCTTTCATGCTTCCCCTTAGTCTTCTCTTCTCCAGATTAAACATCTTCAGTCTTTTCAACCTTTTCTCATATGTATTCAGTGAATAAAAGACAAATCTCAAAAAGCAGCTTGCAGTCACAGTCAGGCACTAGGAAACAAAAGACTGACCAGACTGCAATTATCAGAGCAGGACAGTTGAACTAGATAATAAGTATAGCTCAAGAACTAGCCTCAGGGCATAACCAAACAGACCAACATAAAATGATGCGAGTCTGCTTTCTTTTCACTGGAATTTTAACTTATCACTGGAACTCACGGATGAAGTTAGATGGTAAAATAAAGAACCAGGACAGTTAGATCAAATGTAAATAATTAATAGCAAGCAAAGAGAAGAAATATTAAAAAATATGAGTTTAAATTTATTATAGCTCTGAAAACCATAATAGTGTTTAAAGTTTGTGAGATGTCTTATATGCATTACCTAATATATCCTCAAAGTGACCCTATAAAGTAGTCATTATATGAATTTTTGGCTCCATTAAAAAAAAGACACATTTTAGTTGATTCTTTTCTCTTTTATTACATCAGCTATGTTTCTCAATATATTCCGCTACTTTCCTGAGATTCATTTTTTGTTTTTCAAAATCTGTTTTTAAATAAGTGTTTATTGTCTTTTGTATCTTATATCATCATTATAGTTTGCTGCAAAATCCTTTTCAGAAAGGCTATCCCATTTAATAATAAATTTTTTTCAAAATGAAAAAAATCAGGATTACTGATGTTTTTATTTATTTACTTATTTTCATTCATATGCATATGTATATTTTAAGTTACAAAATTTCCTTTCACCCTCCCTTCCCACTCCCTTCCACTCCCTTCAGCAATGAACAGTCTGATTAGCATTGTACATACATATTTTTGATAAACATGTTTATATATTAGTCATTTTTGCTATGATAAATTAGTATTAAGGGAAGAGATGTATACGAGAAAATTTTTATAAAGTATTCATCAGATTCTGAAATGTTGGTTTTTCTTTTTTCTTTTTTTTTTGTTTTGCTTTGTTTCTCTTCCTCTGGATAGGGATAACATTTTCCATAGCTGGTTAAATAGTTGTCCTAGCTATCAGAACTGCTAGTTATTTCATCTCACAATGTTGTTAATGTGTTCACTCAGCATCAGGTCCTGTAAGTCATTCCATGCTTCTCTAGAGCTCAACCATTTGTGGTTTCTTATAGAACAATAATATTCCATAATGTTCATGTATCATAATTTGTTTAGCCATTCTCTAATTGATGGGCATTCTCTCGATTTCCAATTTTTTGCCACTACAAAAAGAGCTGCTATGAATATTTTGGAACATATTGGACATTTGCCATTTTTTATAATTATTTCTGGATATAGACCTAGAATTAGAATTTCTGGGTGAAAGGGTATGAACAGTTTTAGTGCTCTTTGGACACAATTCCATATTGTTCTCCAGAATGGTTGGATCCGTTCACAATTCCACCAGCAATACATCAGTGCCCCAATTCTCCCACAACCTCTCCAGCATTGATCAGTTTCCCTTTTTCTGATCTTGATCAATCTGATAGGTGTGAGGTGATAGCTCATTGTTGTTTTAATTTGCATTTCTCTAATCAGTAATGATTTGGAGCATTTTTATATGATGATATATAGCTTTAATTTCTTCATTTGAAAACTTTCTATTCATATCCTTTGACTATTTATCAATTGGGGAAATGACCTGTAGCCTTATAAAGTTGATGCAATTATCTATATAGTTTAGACATGAGACCTTTATCAGAACTCCTAGTTGTGAAGATTGTTCCCCAGCTTTCTGATTTCCTTCTAATTTTGGCAACATTGATTTTATTACTGCAAAACCTTTTTAATTTTATAATATAGTCAAGATCATTCATTTTTCATAATGAACTCCAATTTTTGTTTGGTCATACATTTATCTCCTTTCCATAGACCTGATAGAGTATTTCTTGATCTATTTTATCTATGGTGTTGCTCTCTTTTTGTCTAAATCCTATACCCATTTTGAGATTATTTTGGTATAGGGTGTGAGATGTGGGTCTATGTCAAGTTTTTGCCCTACTATTTTCCAGTTTTCCCATCATTTTTTTGTCAAATAATAAGTTCTTATCCTAGAAGTTGATGTCTTTGGGGTTGTCTACAGATTGCTGTAGACGTTTACTGCAGTTTCTTTTGAACCTATCCTAATCCACTGATCCATTACTCTATTTTTTAACCAGTACTAGGCAGTTTTGATGACTGTCACTTCATAGCATAGATTGAGATCTGGTAGAGCTAGGCCACCTTCCTTTACCTTTTTCCCCCATTATTTCCCTTGCTATTCTTGTCCTTTTGTTGATCCAGATGAATTTTGTTACTATTTTTTCTAGCTTGGTAAAGTAGCTATTTGGTAGTTTGACTGGTGTGGCACTGAATAAGTAATTTAATTTGGATAGAATTGTCATTTTTATTATATTAGTTCAACCTAACCATGAGCATTTGACATTTCCCCAATTATTTAGAACTGACTTTATTTGGGTGAGAAATGCTTTATAATTGTGTTCATACAGTTTCTGGGTTTGTCTTAGGAGGTAGATTCCCAAGTATTTAATGTTGTCTATAATTACTTTAAAAGGAATTTCTCTTTATTTTTCTTGCTCTTGGGCTTTGTTGTTCATATAGAGAAATGCTGATGAGTTATGTGGATTTATTTTATATCCTGCTACTTTGTTGGATTTGTTAATTGTTTCAAGGAGTATTTTAGATGACTTTCTGGGGTTCCTCTAAGTATACCATCAAATCATCTGCAAAGTGAAAACTTTGCTTCTTTCTTGCCAATTCTGATTGCTTCAATTTCTTTTTCTTCTCTTATTGCTACAGCTAGCATTTCTAAAACTATATTGAATAGTAATGATGATAATGAGCATCCTTGTTTCACCCCTGATTTTATTGGATATGCTTCTAGTTTATTCCCATTATGTACATTTGTTGATTTTTAGACAGATACTATTAATTATTTTAAGTAAAACTCCATTTATTCCTAAATTTTCTAGCATTTTTAATAGAAATGGATGTTGTATTTTATCAAAGACTTTTTTAGCATCTGTTGAGGTAATCATATGATTTCTGTTGGTTTTGTTATTGATATATTCAATTATGTTCAGTGTTTTCCAAATATTGAACCATCTCTATTTGTCTAGTATTATTATAATAATAACTTGATGTAGTCTCATTGATAACATTTTATTTAAGATTTGTATATCAATATTCATTAAGAAGATTGGTTTATAATTTTCTTTGTCGCTTTTGGTTCTTTCTGGCTTAGGTATCAACACTATATTGGTGTCATAAAAGGAGTTTGGCAGAACTCCCTCTCCTATTTTTTTAATAGGTTATGTAGAATAGGAATTAATTGTTCCTTAAATGGTAGAATTCACTTGTAAATCCATCTGAAACTGGGGACTTTTTCTTAGGAAGTTTGTTGATGGTTTCTTCAATTTCTTTTCCTGAAATGGAATTATTTAAGTAATTTATGTCTTCTTCTATTAACCTGGGCAGTTTCTGTTTTTGTAAATATTTATCCATTTTACTCAATTATCCAATTTATTGGCATATAGTTTGGTAAAGTAGCTCCAAAATATCCTTTTAATTTCCTTCTCATTGGTGGTTAGTTCACCCTTTTTATTTTTGATACTAATAATTTGGTTATCTTCTTTCTTTTTTTAATCAGTTTAACCAAAATTTTGTCTATTGACTTTTTCGTAAAACCAACTTCTAATTTAATTTAATGAGATCAATGGTTTTTTTGCTTTACATTTTATTAATCTCTCCCTATTTTTCTTTGATGGAATCTTGTAGTCTCATAGATTCATTGGTTTTTATTTGTCTCACACTTTATGCCCTCCCCCATCCAGGGTATTTAACCCTTTGTAAAGTGAAGCAAGGCTTACTTTCTCTCACACCTTACCACCACCACCCCTCTTCCCCCTACACCCAAAGTACTTAACCCCTTGTTAAGTGGAGAGATTAGTTCAAATCCTGATCTAATTAACTTCTAGAATCTTAAAGATCTCTATTTCCTGGGAGGCTCTGGAGGTCTCACCTGAGAACTTTACAAATGATTGTAAATTACAGAGACACAGACTTGGGACAACCCAGTTTATGATGCCTCCATTAGACAAAATGACAAACTTTGTCAGCACAGTGGAATTAAAGTAGGTCAAAGGATAATGAGACACTTAACTTTAAAATTAACACCCCTGCTTTTTCACAAAAGCATTTTTTGTCTCAAACATAGTGAAGTCAAGACCTAACTATATCCATATCTTTAAATCCAATCTCTTCAATTACTCTTTAATTATCTTGAGAAGTAATGTTCTCAAGAATTAAAAGTGTTATATCTTCCCTTTTAGGGTTGTAAAAAATTTGATGATCTTGAGTAGTATCTGTTTTGTTTTCTTTTGTTTTTTCCTTTCCCTCTGCATTCATAAAAGAACTCTTGAATCCTGTATTTGGTGATTGAATTCTCAGTTCATTTCTGTTCTTTGTTTCAAGAAATTCTGGAAGTCCTCTATTTTGTTGAACATCCATCTTTTCCCCCTGACAATATATGTTGAATTTTGTAGTACATTCTGGGTTGTAATGCAGTACAATTAGTACATTCTGGGTTCCAATAGCAGGTCCTGTGTTCTCCGACATATGTTATTCCAGGTCTTCTGATGTGGTCCTATGTGAATCTGATTGTGTTTCCTTTGTATTTGAATTGTTTTCTTTTTTGCTGCTTGCAATAGACTCTCCTTTATTTGAGAGTTCTGGAATTTGACTATGAGATCCTTTGGAGTTTTTATCCTGAGATTTCTTTCTGGAGGGGTTCTGAGGATTTTTTCAGTGGCTATATTGTTTCCTTGTTCTAGTAGATTTGGACAGTTTTCTCTTATAATTTCTTGCATGATGTTTTCCAGATTCTTCTTTTTTTTAACCTAGGCTTTCTAGTAATCTGATGATTGGTACATTGTCTTTCTTGGATCTATTTCCCAGGTCATTTGTTTTCCCTAAAAGGTACTTTACATTTTCTTTAATTTTTTTCAGTCTTTTCATTTTGTTTGATGGAATCTTATAGTCTCATAGATTCATTGGTTTCTATTTGTTCAATTCTAATTTTTAGGGTTTTATTTTCTTTAATTACCTTTTGTGTTTACTTTTTAAAGATGTTGAATTCTCTGGTCAATTTTTCATAATTTTCCTGCATGACTCTCATTTCTTTTTTCCCTTTTTCTTCTTCATTTTGGGTTTTAAATTCTTTTTTAGGCTCTTCAATGAGCTTTTATAGTTGAGTCCACTTTATAGACTATTTTGATACTTCCCCTCTGAGTGATTTTTCACTGATTTCTTCTTCAGACATGGCATTGCTTGCCACATTTGTCTGTAAAGTAGTTTTCTATAGTGAAACATTCTTTTAGCTTTCTTGCTCATCTTCTGGTTTATCTCTGCTCCTGGAGTATAGGGAATATAGATCCAAGCCTTCTTTTTTACTGGGACTTGGATCTGATCCTTGACTAGTCATTGGCCAAGATGTTGCCTATGCAGTCCAGACCTTGCCTTTGCAGAGGTTTGTTTCCTTCTTTATGTCCAGGTTTTGACATAGTAGTGGTTTGTTCTTCAGTGAGCACTGTCTTTTGCCCCATTATTCCCAGGGTTCAAACATTGTTTGGGGTTGGGATCCTCCAGGCTGGCTTACTATCTAGTTGCTGAGACTTCTGCTGTTATCAAGGTGTGGGGACTTGGATCACACTGAGTCTAAAAGTCACCTGCTGGCTTTCCCTGCTGTACCACCTCCTGGACTTTACTTTTCCTTTCCCCCCAAAGATACAGACCTGCAATGAAAATCCTCCATAATGTCTATTGCTGAAAACTTCCATGAATCTTCTCTATTTCTTGGTGGTATCTATAGCTTGAATGTCAGAATGGAGGCTTCATTTATCTTTTGTTGGGACAAGCTCCGGGAGCATATTAGTTTCACCTCACCATCTTGGCTCCTTCCCCAGGACTGCTGATATTTAAAAAGTCCAAAAATCTGTGCAAAGTCTTACAATTGTGGACCTACTCACAGGAAGAAATGTATTGGAGCTATCCTCTTATATCTCTTCTTTTGAATTGTACTTTTTACAATTTCATGACTTTCAGCTTGAATTCTTTTGTGTGTTGGTTCTTTTCATTTATATTCTAGTAGTTATTTTGTATATTGCTTTCTTGACTCTGCTTACCTTGTTTCATGTAGACCTTTCCATACTTTATATTCATTAAAGACATCATTTCTTATAGTAATATTCCTTCATATGCATATTACAGAAATTGTTCAGTCATTCATTTAATCAATAAATATTTGCATTGTTTCTGATTCTTTAATATAAAAATGCAACTATAAATACTTTTATGTATATGGACGCCTGTTTTCTTTGCTTTCTTGAAGTATAACCCCCAAAATGGAGCCTCTGGTGAAAAATATATGAACATTTTAGTTACTTTATTTGCATAATTACAAATTACTTTCTAAAATGTTTGTATCATTTATCTGTTCCACCAGTAATGTATTAGTACACCTTTCTCTTCACATCCTGGGAAAAGTGAATATTGCTGTTTCCTTTCCTTCTTCTCAATTAGTTCTGATATTTTTAAAATTTTGTTTTATTTTACTACCCTTTCAGAGAAGTTTTTCCTCACTTTCTTCATTACTCATTCTTTCTTACCTTGAACTAGACTCTCAAACTCATTCCCTCTTCATTCTCTGCATTCCTTATGAAATTAAAACTTCTTAAACATCAATTTTGGGTTCTCCCCTCCAGGTTCATTGCCTTATAAAGCAAGCATTATTGATTTGCATAGTCAATTTTTGTTTATTCACAGAATAATGGTATTTCCTTTAGGTAACTGAGAGAAAATCCTGCCTAAAGATAGGACTCTGATACTGTTTATTCCAACTCCTTAGTAATCTATATGGTCACCTTGATTATCCCCTTTCCCTCAGGTATTTCAAATTCTATTTCCTAAATCTTTTCCTCCCATTTCCCAGGTGTCAATGGTCACCAGTATTTTTGAATTTCTAATTTCTCTTTTTTAAATCACTCAGGAACAAATTGATATGGTTCCATATTCTCAAATTCCAAAGGATCCCTTGTTTCATCAAATGTTAAATCATTTTTCATTGTTTTGCTGTATTTATTCATGCATGCCAAAATTCATTTACCAGATCTGTGATCATGTTTACTTCTGTTGTTTATGATTTTCCTATTGACTTAACTGCTTATGTTCAAAGCCTTTGAGTTTCTTCTTCCTGAAACCTTTGTTAATTTCAATCTCTGTTTTCTGATTTTCCATTATTACTCACTTTGAGATAACTTCCCTTCTGATAGTTTCAAAGGGAATAAATTTCAATGGATTTCAGCTTTGTTCCTTTATGACAGGAGTGGGGAACCTTTTTTCAGCCAAGGGCCATTTGAATATTTATAGCATCATTTGTGGGTCATACAAAATTATCAACCCCCCAAAAAATAACCTACCTCACACCTATTAGATTAGCCAAAGTGAAAAAAGGGAAAATGATCAATGTTGGAGAGATTGTGGGAGTATTAGGACATTGATTCATTGCTGGTGGAGCTGTGAATGGATCCAGTCTTTCTGGAGATCAATATGGAACTATGCCCAAAGAGCAATAAACCTGTTCATACCCTTTGACCCAGCAATTCTCATTCTAAGTTTATATATAGAAGAAACCATAAAAAAAGGTAAAAGTCCTATAAGTTCCAAAATAATTGTAGCAGAACTTTTTGTAGTGGCAAAGAACTGGAAATTGAGGGGATACCCATCAATTGGAGAATGGCTAAACAAGTTATAATACATGAATACTATGAAATATTATTGTTCTATAAGGAACCATAAATGGTCAGATTCTAGAAAAGCATGAAATGACTTACAGGATATGATGCTGAGTGAAGGGGAGCAGAACCAAGAGAACAATGTACACATTAACAACATTGTGAGATGAATAACCTTGATGGAAGCAGGTCCTCTCGGCAGTCCAGAGAGCTAGGACAACTGTATTTGAATAGCTATGAACTATATTATCCTCATCTAGAGGAAGAAAAACAAAACATGCACCAAAAAACCCAACCCTTCTGAATCTGATAACACTTTATAAAAATTATCTCATATATCTCTTTGTCTTAATCTTAATTCCTCATACTGAAAATTTGTAAAAGTGTTTATCAAACTATGCTAACCTGACTGTTTCCCACTGAGGGGAAGTGGGGGGGGGAAAGGAGGTGGGAGGAAATTTTGTAACTTAAAAATATACATGTGCATATGGATAAAAATAAAAAAAAATAACCTAGGGTTATTTAACTACTGAAAATAACTTTTTTCCTTTCCTCTCAGTACTGAATATTTTGTGCTAAATTTGGGTCAAGATATAAATTTCACAAAGGATCAATTATACTTGCAGTTTATGTTAGTTTCTTCCTCACTACATTTTAAATGAACCTGAAAGCAATAAATAGCAAATAAAACTTGCAGAAAATGAATATTTTTCCCACATAAAATGCTCTAATACTGAGAGAGTTAAGTGTTTGATTTCTTCTTCTATTAATCCAGGCAGTTTATATACTTTTTGTTAATCTCCATCCATTTCACTTTGGTTGTCAGATGTATTAGTATGCAGTTAGGTAAAATAGCTCTGAATTTTTACTTTAGCTCTCTCTTAATTGTTGTTAAATTCATCATTTTCATTTCTGATAGGTAATTGGGTTTTCTTCTTTTTTTAAAAAAAACAAATTAAGCAATGGATTGTATATTTCATTAGTTTTTTCATAAAATCAAATCAGTCTATTAGTTCAAAAATTTTCTAACTTTCAATTTTATTAATCTCTCCTTTGATTTTCAGAATTTCTAACTTAGAGATTTTTAATTTGTTCTTTTCCTATCAATTTCAGTTGCATGCCCAATTCATTGATATCCTCTTTCTCTGTTTTATTTGTGTAAACATTGAGAAATAAAAAATATCCTCTAATAACTGTTTTAACTATATTCCACAAATTTTTATATGTTGTCATATTATTGTCATTTTCTTGAATGAAATTATTAATTATTTCTATAATTTGTTGATTCATTCATTCATCCTTTATAATTAATTTTCAATTAATTGTTATTCAATTATTTAACCAATTAAATTTTAGTCTATTTTCCCATGACCCTCCATTACATGTGAATTGGAAATGATCCATTTAAAATTTCTGCCTTTCTGCATTTGATTGGGAGGCTGTTATGTCCCAATATAAAACTGCCTCTTTTTTTTTGCTTTTGCTTTGCTTGAAATAAGGATTGCCATCCTTGTTCTTTGTTTTTCACTTATGTTAAAGCATAATTCATTTTTCTGCAATCTTTTACCTTTTCTTTCTGTATATATCTCTCTACTTCAGATGTGTTACTAGTAAACAATATATTGTAGATTCTGTTTTTTTAATATAGTCTGCTATCCACATCTGTTTATTAGAGTTCATCCCATTTTCCTTCACATTTATCATTACTAACTCTATTACCCTCCATCCTACCTCCCTTTCATTTGTATTATTCTTTCCCCTTTTACCTTATCCTTCCTCACCATTTTTTGCTTCTGAATGTTGCTTCCCTCAATCCGCCCTCCTTCCATTGTCCCCTCCCTTTTTTTTCCCCTTTCTCTTTTCAATTTTTTCCTCCATACATCCCTCCTTACTATCAATTTCACCCTTTCTTTCCCACCCCTTCCCTTCCTAATCCCCTATAGAATAAGATAAATTTTTAAGCCCATCTGAGTGTGTTTATTACTCCCTCTGAGTCAAATCCAAGAAAAATAAGATTCAAACAATTCTCAAGCCCCACTCCTTTCCCTACCCTATAATAAGTACTTTGCACATTTTATGGGATACAATTTACCCCATTCTGCCTTCCCCTTCCTCCTATTACAGTACAATCCCTTGTTTTTTAATGTCTTTACCTTTTTTAGTATTTATTTTATTTTTAAATTTTTTTTTACCCCAGCTACATACAAAATCAAGTTTAAACATTTACTTCCAAAACTTTGAACTTCAAATTCTCTTCCTTTCTTGCACTCAACTCCCCCATTCCCATTGAGAAAGTAAGTTGCTTGGTGAAAGTTAAAAATGTGTAACACTGAAACATATTACTACAATATTCATGTTGTGAATATAAACATTATCCCCACCCCCACTAAGAAAGAGAAACCTCAGGAAAAATATAGTGAGAATAAAAAATGTGTGCTTCAGACTTCATTCAGATACCATCTGCTCTTTCTTTGGAATGGATAGTATTCTTTATTATAAGTGCTTCTGAGAAATGGTATCAATATTTTTTTCCTACAGGTGCTATTACTATTTCTCTCCATCCTATTCGTCCTACACCCATTTACTCTATTCCCTCTCTTTTCATCCTGTACCTCCTCACAAGTGTGTTGCATCTGACTACCCTCTCCCATGATCTTCCTTCTCTTCTAACACCTATATCTCCCTCCCATCCCCCTATCCCTTTTCTCATATCCCTTTCTTCTCCTGTTTTCATCTAGGTAAAAGTGTGTGTGTTTTTTCCTCTCTGAGTAATTTCTGATGAGAGTAAAGGCTATTGCCCCTTCACCTTCCCCTTCTTCAACTCCTTTGCAAAAGTTTTTCTTTGTCTCTTTTATTTGAAATAATTTAACCCATTCTACCTCTCCTTTCCCTGTATACCAGTACATTCCTTTCTCACCCATTATCTCCATCTTTTTAATATATATTTTCAAATTAAACTCCCTCCTGTACTTTGTCTATATATGACATAATAAATAAGAAGGTTCATATGAGTTATCAGCAACATCTTCCCATGTAGTAGTACAAGTAGTTCTACATTAAGTCCCTTATAATTTATCCTTCCTGTCCACTCTCTCAATACTTCACTTTGAAGATCAAACTTTCTGCTCAGTTCTGGTTGTTTCAAAAGGAAAATTTAAAAATCCCCTATTTCACAGAATGTCCATCTCTTCCCCTGCATGAGTATGCTTAGTTTTGCTGAATAGTTGATTCTTAATTGTAATCCAAGCTCTTCTCCTTTCTGAAATATTAGATTCCAAGCCTTATGAGTCCTTAAGGAGCAAGCTGATAAATCTTGTGCTATTCTGACTGTAGTTCCACAATATTTTAATTGTCTCTTTCTGGTTGCTTGTAATATATTCTCCTTGACTTGAAAGTTATATTTCTGGCAGTTTTGATTTTAGGATCTCTTTTAGGAGGTGATCTGTGGATTCTTTCAGTTTCTATTTTACTCTCTTCTAGGATATCAGAGAAATTTTTCTGGGGAATATCTTGAAAATGAAGTCTAGGCTCTTTTTGTGGTTGTGGCTTTCTTTTTTTTAAATTTTTTTTCTTTTTTAGGGTTTTGCAAGGCAAATGGGGTTAAGTGGCTTGTTCAAGACCACACAGATAGGTAATAATTAAGTGTCTGAGGTTGGATTTGAACTCAGGTCCTCCTTACTCCAGGGCCAGTTCTCTATCCACTGCACCACCTAGACACCCCTGGTTGTGACATTCAAGTAGTCCAATAATTTTTAAAATATCTCTCTTGGATCTGTTTTCCAGGTCAGTTGTTTCCTCTAGTGAGATATTTCACATTTTCTTCTAGCTTTTCATTCTATTGGTTTTATTTTATTGTTTCTTGATTTCTCACAAAGTCATCAGGAATTTGAAGGAATATTTTCTTCAGAGAGGTTTTGTATCTCCTTTTCTATCTGACCAATTCTGCTTTTTAAAGCATTCTCTCTTCATTGGCCTTCTGGACTTACTTTTTCCATTTGACCCAAACTGGTTTTTAAGATGCTATTTTTTTCAGTATTTTTTAATATCTCCTTCATCAATCTGCTGACTTGATTTTTATGATTTTCCCAGGTCATTCTTATTTGTCTGCCCAATCTTTCCTCCACTTACTTGGATTACTGGATTTTCAAAATCTATTTTGAGCTCTTCCATAACCTGGAACCAATTCCTATTTTACTTGGAGGTTTTGGATACAGAAATTTGGATCTTGTTAACTTCTGAGAGTGTAATTTGATCCTCTTTAGGAACAAAACAATTGTCTATGGTTAGATGTTTTTTCTTTTGTTCTTTGCTCCTTTCCCCAGTCTCTGACTTGAATTTAACTCTTTGTTAAGATGGGGCTCTGCTTCCAGGGTGAAGGATGCACTGTCCCAAGATTTTGAAGGTTTTTGCAGTTGTTTTCAGGGATACCCTCCCTCAAGGGATCTCAAGTCCATCAAGATCTTATAAGAGGTTCTGACTGCTCTCCTGGTTTGTACTTTGATCTATGCATGACTTCAAACACTTTCCTTTGTCCTGGAGATATAAGGAGAATCACTGCTCCATTATAGCAGTAAAACTCCTTTTCTTGAAACTGGGACCCCAGAGTGCAATTTGGATTTGAGTATGGGCAAAGCAACAGAGTCCTGACTCAGGGATAGATAGCAAAGAGACCTCTGCAATCTCCCCCCAGCCCCCTTACCATTCATTGGCTGAGTGCTCTAGTAGCAGCTTCCAGGTAACTCTCTTCTAGGTAGTTATCAAAAATTGTTCCTGGTCCCCAATTGCCAGGTATATTCTGAGGCCTATGGTAGACTGGGCTTCAGTCACATTCTGGTGGCAGCAGCTTTCCTGCTGAGCTTCCCGATTGTCCTTGGCTGTCTCTGGATACAGAGATCTGGAAACTGCTACCACTGCCATGGATGTAAGTTTCCCCAGGGACCTAGATACCCCACAATCTGTTCCTAGATGACTGGAGCTGGTTTGTTCTAGTGTGGGACGAGCTGCACTGAGGGGCATTTCTAACCTTGGTGCAACAAACCCTTCCCATGAATCTTCTGGAAAACTGTTTTATTCAGTTTTTTTTTGGTGTTCTGCCATTATAGAATTTAATTAAAGTCACTATTTTAAAGGTATTTGGAGTAGACTAGGGTAAAGCTTATGGAAATTCCTGTCTTTACTTAGCCATCTTGACTCTGCTCACATATATTAATCTTTTTAAATCATTTCATCATATCAGCTATGCCCATACAATCAGACTAACTATACTCTCTCCAACAGAGATAGAGTTCTCAAGTTATGAGTATTGTCCTACCCATTGGGATGTAACAAGTTTAATCTTTCTCCCCCCCCTTATTTACTTTTTTATGTATCATTTGAGTCTCATATTTGAAATCAAATTTTCTATTTATCTCTGTTTTTCTTCATCAAGAAAATTTTAATCACCTATTTCATTAAATGTCCATCTTTTCCCCTGAAGGAATATGCTCAGTTTTTCTGAGTAGTAGATTCTTAGTTGTAATCCAAACTCCTTTGTCCTCCAGAATCCTTTGATCCTTTAATGTTGATACTGCTAAGTCCTACATAATCATTATTGTGGCTCCTTGGTATTTGAATTATTTCTTTCTGAATGCTTGAAGTATTTCTCTTTGATCTGGATTTGGCTGCAGTGTTCCTTTGTGTTTTCATTTTAGGATCTCTTTCAGGAGATGATCAGTGGATTCTTTCAATGACTTCCCCCTCTGATTCTAGAATATCAGAGCAAATTTCCTTTATATTCTCTTGAAAGATGTTCGCTAGATTCTTTTTTTTTGATCATGGCTTTCAGATTGTCCAATAATTCTCAAATTATTTCTTGTGAATCTATTTTTCAGGTTAGTTGTTTTTTCAATGAGGTATTTTATAGTTTCCTCTATTTTTTAAATGTTTTTGATTGACCTGACTAGTTCTTGATGTCACACAGAGTCATTAGCCTCCACATGTCCAAGGCTATTCTTCAAGTAATTATTTTCTTCAGTTAGTCTTTTTAATCTTTTTTTTTTCCATTTGCCCAATTATATTTTTTAAAAGAATTATTTTCTTTTAACATTTGTACAAAAATATTTTAAAAGTATTTATTTTTCCTCAGTCAATTTTTATGCTTCATTTTATAAGATGTTGAATTTCTCTTGCATTTTTTTAAAAAAACATTTATTTGTTTTGAATTTTACAATTTACCCCCAATCTGCTTTTCTCCCCACACTCCCCATAGAAGGCCGTTTGTTAGTCTTTACATTTTTTCCATGGTATACATAACTCTAAGTTGAATGTGATGAGAGAGAAATCATATCTTTTAAGGAAGAAATATAAAGTATGACATATAGTGGAATTATATAATAAGATAACTTTTTTAAAAAATTAAAGGTAAGAGTCTGTGGTCTTTGTTCAAAATCCACAGTTCTTCCACAGGATACAAATGGTATTCTCCATTGCAGATACCCTAAAATAGTGCCTGATTGTTGCTCTGTTGGTATGAGCAAGTCCATTAAGGTTGACATGTTGCTGTTAGGGTATACAATGTTCTTCTGTTTCTGCTCATCTCACTCAGCATAAGTTCATGCAAATCCTTCCAGGCTTCCCTGAATTTCCATTCCTTATGGTTTCTCATTGAATAATAGTGTTCTAACACATACATATACTACAGTTTATTAAGCCATTCACGAATTGACTAACATTCACTCAATTTCCAATTCTTTGCCACCACAAACAGAACTGCTATGAATATTTTTGTACAGGTGATGTTTTTACCCTTTTTCATAATCTCTTCAGGGTGTAGACCCAGTAGTGGTATTGCTGGATCAAAGGGTATGCACATTTTTATTGCTCTTTGGGCATAATTCTAAATTGCTTTCCAGAAAGGTTGGATGAGTTCACAGCTCCAACAATGTATTAGTGTCCCAGATTGCCTACATCCCTTCCAATATTGATCATTGTCCTTTCTAGTCATATTGGTAAGTCTGAGAGGTATGAGGTGGTACCTCAGAGATGTTTTAATTTGCATTTCTCTAATAATTAGTGATTTAAAACAATTTTTCATATGACTATGGATCGTTTTTATTTCCTCTTCTGTAAATTGCCTTTGCATGTCCTTTGACCATTTGTCAATTGGGGAATGGCTTGTCTTTTTTTAAAAAAAATTTGACTCAGTTCTCTGTATATTTTAGAAATGAGTCCTTTGTCAGAAATACTAGTTGTAAAATTTGTTTCCCAATTTATCACATTTCTTTTAATCTTGGTTACAGTCTTTTTTTTCCTGGGAAAAATCTTTTTAATTTAATGTAATCAAAATTGTCTAGTTTGTTTTTAATAATGTTCTCCATCTCTTCCTTGGTTGTAAATTGCTCCATTTTCCATAGTTCTGACAGGTAAACTATTACTTGATCTCCTAGCTTGCTTATAATATCCATGCTGGACTCTTTGGGTTTATCAAACATCAGATTACTATAATCAATTCCTGCTACTGCACCTAGTCTATCCACTGATCCACCACTCTATTTCTTAGCCAGTACCAAACAGTTTTGATGACTGATGCTTTATACTATAATTTTAGATCTGGTAGGGCTAAGCCACTTTCTTTTGCATGTTTTTTTTCAATAAATTCTTGGACATTCTCAAGTATTTATTTTTCCAAATGAATTTACTTACAATTTTTTTTCTAACGCATTAAAGTAATTTTTTTTTGGAATTTTGATTGGTAGGGCACTAAACAAGTAGTTTAATTTTGATAGAATTGTCATTTTTATTATATTTTCTTGGCCTATCCAAAAGCAGTTGATATTTTCCCAGTTATTTAAATCTGATTTTATTTGCATAAGTGTTCTGTAATTATTTTCAAAAAGTTTTTGAGTCTTCCCTGACAGACTCCCATATATTTTTTATTGTTTGAAGTTACTTTGAATAGGATTTCTCTTTCTAACTCTTTCTGCTGAATCTTGCTAGTCATATAAAGAAATGTTGAGGATTCATGAGAGTTTATTTTACATCCTATATATTGCTAAAGTTGCTAATTAAATCCAGTAGTTTTTTAGATGATTTTTTGGGATTCTCTAGGTATATCATCATGTCTCTTCCTTCCCTATTCTAATTCCTTTGATTTCTTTTTTCCTTCTCTTACTGCTGAAGCTAAGATTTATAATACTATATTAAACAGTAGTGATGATATTGGGCATCCTTGCTTCACCCCTGATCTTATTGGGAATGCCTCTAGCCTATCTCCATTGCATGTAATTCTTGTTGATGGTTTCAGATAGATACTGCTTATTGTTCTAAGGAATAATCCATTTATTCCTATGCTCTCTAGTGTTTTTAGTAGGAATGAGTATTGTATTTTGTCAAAAGCTTTTTCAGCATCTATTGAAAAAATCATATAGGTTTGTTGTTGATATGATTAATTATACTGACAGTTTTCCTAATATTGAACCAACCCTGCATTTCTAGGATAAATTCTGATTGGGTCATAATGTATTATGCTAGTGATAAGTTGTTGTAGTCATTTTGATTAGATTTTATTTAAGATTTTTAACATCTATATTCATCAGGGAGATAGGTCTATAGTTTTCTTTCTCTGTTTTAATTCTTCCTGGTTTAGATATCAACACCATTTTGGTATCTTCACCTATTTTTTTTTCCAGAGTTTATATGCGGAACCAATTGTTCCTTAAAATGTTTGACAGAATTCACTTGTGAATCCATCTGACCCTGGAGATTTTTTCTTAGGGAGTTCAATAATGGCTTGTCGAATTTCTTTTTTCTGAGATAGGGTTATTTAGGTTTTTAATTTCCTCTTTTTTAACCTGGGAAACTTATAGTTTTATAAATATTGATACATTTCATTTAGATTATCAAATTTGTGGCATAAAGTTGGGCAAAATAATCCTGGATTATTACTTTAATTTCTCCTCATTGGTGGTATGCTCACTTTTTTCATTTATTATACTAACAATTTGATTTCTTCTTTCTTTTTTTTATCAAATTGATCTGAGGTTTATCAATTTTATTTTTTTCATAAAACCAGTTCTTGATTTTATTTATCAGTTCAATATTTTTCTTGCTTTCAATTTTATTGATTTCTCCTTTAATTTTTAGAATTTTAATTTGGTTATTTAACTGGGGTTTTATAATTTATTCTTTCTCTAAATTTTTTTGTTGCATATTTATTTCATTGATTCCTCTTTGTCTAATTTATTCATATAAACATTTTAAGACATAATATATCCCCTGACAGCCACTTTGATTGTATCCCATAGATTTTGGCATGTTGTTTCATTATTGTCATTATCGAGGATTAAATAATTAATTCTTTCTATAATTTATTGTTTGATTCACTCATTCTTTAAAATGAAGTTATTTAGTTTCCAATTAGCTTGGGGCCTATATCTCCCTGGCCCAATATTGCATGTAATTTTTATTGCATTTTGATATGAGAAAGATGTATTCACTATTTCTGCCTTTCTGCAATTGATTATTAGGTTTTTATGCCCTAGTACATGGTCAATTTTGGGGTAAGAGCCATGTACTTCAGAAAAGAAAGTATATTCCTTTCTATCCCCATTCAGTTTCCTCCATAAGTCTATCATGTCTTGGTTTTCTAACAATCTATTTACCTCCTTAATTTCTTTTTATTTATTTTATGGTTAGATTTATCTAAATCTGAGAATGGGAAGTTGAGGTCTCCCACTAGTAGAGTTTTGCTTTCTTTGTCTTTCTGTAACTCCTTCAACTTCTCTTCTAAGAATTTGTATGCTATACCACTGGGTGCATACATATTTATTATTGAAATTACTTTATTGTTGTACCTTTTAGGAGGATATAGTTTCCTTCCTTATCTATTTTAATGAGATCTATTTTTGCAGCTGCTTTGTCTGAGATAAGGATTGCTACCCCCTGCTTCTTTCACTTCAGCTGAAGCTAATTATATTTTGGTCCAACCTTTTACCTTTACTCTATATGTATTTCTCTGTTTCAAATGAGTTTCTTGTAAACAACATATTGTAGGATTCTGGTTTTCAATCCACTGTTTATTCATTTACTTTTTAACAGAATTCACTCCATTCACATTCAAAGTAATAATTACTAAGTTTTTATTGTCCTCCATGTTATCTTCCCTCTTTTTGTATTTTCCCCCTTAATCCATATTCTCCATTTTCTTTCTGAATACCACCACCTTCAGTGTGTTTGCCCTCCTATATCCAACCCCCCCCCCCTTTTCCCCCTTTCCCCTTTGCCCCTTCTCCCTTCCTTTACTTATTTCAGGTCCCCCTTTCCTCCCTCTCCCTCTTTCCCCCTTTTAACACTTTAAATGTAAGATAAATTTCTTAACTTAACTGAGCATATGTATGTTGATTTTAAACCATTCTGATGACAGTAAGATTCAGGTGGTTCTCACCTCCTCCCTTCTTCCCCCTCTACTGTAATAGGTCCTTTGTACCTACCTCTTTATATAATGAAATTTATCCCATTCAGTCTCCTCTATCCTCCCATCTCTTTACTGTCCTCCTTTTTAAGGAGGTATTGTTTTTAAATCATTCTATCTGAGTCACAGAAAGATCATGAGTGTCCATCACTTCTGGCTAAGTATATATTCTCTCTACTAGAATTACAATTATTGAGAGTTATTTGAGTCTTTCTCCCAAGTAAGGATAAAGCCACTTTCATCTTATTGGATAGCAGTTTCTCAAATAAGTCATCTATGTCCATCACTTCTAGCTAAATAAATTCTCTCTAATAGAGTTACAATTCTTGAGAGTTATTACTGTCTTTCTCCCAGGCAGGGATATAGCCAGTTTCATCATATTGGTAGTTTCTCGAATAAATTATGAGTGTCCATATCTTCTGGCTAATTAAATTCTCTCTAATAGAGTTACAATTCTCTAGAGTTATTAAAGTCTTTCTCCCAGGTGGAGATATAACCAATTTCATCTTATTTGATAATTTTTTCATCTTCCCCCTTTTTTTAGTTTACCTTTTCATGTGTCTCTTGAGTCTCTTATTTGAAGTCCAAATTTTCTATTAAGTTCTGGTCTTTTAATCAGGAAAAGTTGGATGTCTCCTATTTTATTAAATGTCCATCTTTTGCCCTGTTCAGTTTGTCAGACAATGGATTCCTGGCTGCATTCCAAGCTCCCTTGTTTTTCAGAATATCACATTGCAGGCCCTTCTATCCCTTAATGTTGATGTTGACAAGGTCCTGTGTAGTCCTTACTGTGGCTCTTTGGTATCTAAATTGTTTCTTTCTGGCTGCTTGCAGGATTTTTTCTTTTTACCTGATAATTCTGCAATTTGGCTACAATATTCCTTGGCACTTTCATTTTGGGATCCCATTCCAGAGGGGATTGATGTAATCTTTCAATAAGTATTTTTCCCTCTAGTTCCAAGTTATCAGGGTAGTTTTCCATCACTAAATATAATAAATGTAATATAAAGTCCAGGCATTTTTCTCTTCATTGTTTCCAGAAAGACCAATAATTCTTAAGTTATATCTTCTCGATCTATTTTTGAGGTCAGTGATTTTGCTGATGAGGTATTTTATATTTTCTTCTATTTTTCATTTTGTGGGTTTTGTTTTACAGATTTTTATTGTCTCATGAGGACATTAGTTTTTGTAGACCCCATTCTTTTTTTAGGGATGAATTTTTTTTCATTTACCTTTTGTAACTCCTTTTCCAATTGGGTCAATTCTATTTTTATAAGAGTTTTCTATTTGACCAATTGAGGTTTTGAGAGAATTATTTTCTTTTTTCATTAGTCCAGTTGTATTTTCCAAGGATTTGTTTTCTTGTTGCAAGGTGTTAATCTTCTCTTGGGTTTCTTTTCACAAATTTTCCAAATTTTTCCAATTTATTTTTAAACTCCTTCTTGATCTCTTCAAGGAAATCTTTCTGTGCTAGAGACTAAATTATATTCTCCTCAGAGGTTCTACATCTCTCTGAGTTAGGGTCTTTTTCTTCTAGGAATTTTTCTATGGACCCCCCCCTTCTTCCTGGCCTTTCTTCATTTTCCCTAAGATCTTGTGTTGCGGGAGGGGCTGGTTCATAGAGGCTTTACTCACTAGGTTTAGTAAGTCTTCATGGGGCAGCCAGTATGTGATGCTAGATGCTTTACTCACTGTGTGTAATATCTCCTCTCAGCCAATAGGGGTGCTAGAAGCTGGAATTTTCCCTCCAGCCCTTCTGGTTAGTCTGCGACTGTCAGTCCCAAGGCCCTGCATCCACTCTCTGGTTGTTTCTCAAAGAGAAAGCCTCTGGAGCTGATTTTAGGCTAGTCCAGTTTTCACCCTGCCCTCACTGGCTGTCTGAGCTCCAGTCTTGGCTCACCCACAATCCCCCTGCAGACAGACTTTGAGGTAGGTGTTGTTTTCCTAGATTCTCTTTCTGGATTTTGTTGATCAGATTTCCATTAAGAGATTTGTTTCATATCATATATGAGGGAAGATCAGGAAACCTTAGCACAAGGCCTGGCTTCTCTGTGCCATCTTGGCTGGGAGTCCTTGCATTTCTTTCCCCAATTTTTCTACTTGATTTTTAAAAATCATTTTGAAATCTTCTAAGAATGGACTGGAGACTAATTCTTATTTTCCTCACCAACTGCACATGAATCTATTTTTCTGCCATTCTCTTTTGAGATGGTCATGAACTTTTCCTTAAGTTCAAGGTAACCTTCTATAATTCTGACTTTTCTTGTTACTTTTGTTACTCATTTTGATCTTTGTTCTTGCATACTATCTCAAGCTTCTTGTCTTGGGAGAGGAGCCTATTTTCAGAATATCTGCAGCTTTCTCACTGCTAGTTCCTTCAGGATCCCAGGGTCCTCTGATGTGGTTGAGAACTTGTATTCTTTATTCTGTATAGCTGGCCCCCTCCATATTCATTTTCCCTGGTTTCAACTCACTTCTATGGGCTATGGTCCCCTTCCACCTGAGACAGAATTTGCTGGAAAATGCTCCACTTTGGTTTTTGGTGTATTCTGTCACTCCAGAAACAGTTTGGAGACTAGATTAATAGTTTTTTGAGAGAAGCCTAAGAGAGCTTAAGGAAATTCCTGGCTTTTCTCTGCTATCTCCACCCCTTCTATACAGGTTGTATCTCATAGAAGTGCAA
This sequence comes from Macrotis lagotis, assembly GCF_037893015.1. Lineage (NCBI taxonomy): Eukaryota > Metazoa > Chordata > Mammalia > Peramelemorphia > Peramelidae > Macrotis > Macrotis lagotis. Next base: position 90,653,168 of record NC_133662.1, on the reverse strand, counting down.
ACAAATCCCTGATTTGTTCTTTTTCATCTTTCCTATTTCTTTCCTCTTGAATTAATGACTACAATATTTCTCACAAATTCCAATGCCTCCATTATATACAAATCCTTATTGTCACCCATCTTGAATAGGGTATTATTTATACAGGTTTTCCTAACTTCATTCTCCTTCCCTATTCCAATCTATCATATGACAATCAGAATCATTCTTCTTATGCCTAAGTATAGCTTTGATCCACTTTTGTTCAGAAACAAAACATTAACCTTACATTAAAATCATTCAACATTATTTTCCCTCTACAGATTTACCTTACTATCCTAGACATATTCTATGATTCAATCAAACTGCACCACTTTTCAAACTAAGAGTATTTCCTGTGCTTTCACATCTGTATCTTGGCTTCTGCTCTTTAACTATAGGATGTTTACCCTTCCTTTAAAACTCAACTGAAATACCATTCTCTTCCATGAAGCATTCTCCAATTATTGCTGTGGGTAATCTTTTCTTCTGAACCATATGGAGCTCTTTGATTTTCATCTCACAATATCTTTAAACTATATAATTGCATATGATAGGCTTGGAGAAGGTATGAACTGAAAGAAAGCCTTAAGATCATCATATCAACAATTCTCATTTTCCAGATAATTTGTGATGGTGAATCCAGTACTTTTTCCTTCTATTCCATTCTACCATGGGAATTATGATTATCATCATCATTAGCATCCTCATCATAATGATTATCCTTAATTCTCAAAAAAGACCATGACATCAGGGAAGTAATGTCATGACAAGTACATGAATTGGGGTGCTGTTCTGTGTCACCAGTCCCACCTTCTCCTTCAGAGCCATCTGTGATTCATTGGCCAGACATGAATCAGGATGACTGGAGATTACCCTGAATGTGAGGGAATCAGGGTTAAGTGACTTACCCAAGGTCTCAAAGCTAGTATCTGAGACTGTATTCAAACTCCTGTCTACCTGACTCCAAGGCCAATATTCTATCTACTGTGCCACAGTTACCCCAAGGAATTCTCATGGGAAGGCACAAGACTGATCATGTTTCCTAATACCTTTCTCTTTGATCATTAAGTGAAATTGGAAGCACAGCAAGAATTTTAATATAGAGGAGAATACAAATGTGAGCTATATCCTTTGAATTCTTATGTCACGTTGTTGCAATAGCATTCTATCACCTATATAATAAAAGATAAATTTCTTAACCTGTCATTTAAGGCTCTTCATAACTCGATACCAATCTACCATGCTAGCTTTATTGTCTAATACGTTACTTCATGGAATCATTCTTTCATCTAAACTTCACTATTCAGCTAAACTATTGTTTATTCTTTCCTGTCTTTTCATTCTTAAAAAGCATCTTTGAGAGCACATCCTTGTGATAATCTTATAACCCAGATCTCACTGTAAGAACCTGATATTCCAACATCTTCAACAAATGTTCATTGATATTACTACCTATTATTGTAAGACCTCCATAGCTTTGCTTCCACTGCCATTTCCTACCTTATTTCCCCATTGTTTACTATTACTGTTAAGAATACAACTATCCAGATTTCTGAGGCAAAGCCAAGATGGTGGCATGAAGTTAGCATGCTCCTGGAGCTTTTGCCTACATAAAGGCTAAATGAAGTTTCTGCATAGATATCAAAGCAACAGATCCCACCAAAAAAGACAAGATCCAAAGAAATTTTCAATGGCAGACATCGTGGAGGATCTTCAGTGAAGGTCTGTCACTTGCCAGGGGGAGTTTTTTAGTCACAGTGCAGTCAAGGTCCTGATAGTCTGACAACAGCATAGGTTCTGACAGCTATATAGTGAGCCAGCAGAAGAGGTCCCAACCCCAAACAAAGTCTGAACCCTGGGAAACTGGTGCAAAAGACAGGACTGACTGGGTTGGGAACAAACCTATGCATAGGCAGAACCTAGCCATAAAGAAGGAAACAAACCCTCTTGAAAGGCAACACATGGATTGCTTAGAAAACATCTTGGCAAACAACAAAACAGGGGTCAGAACCCAGGTCCAGGATAAAAAGCTTGGGTCTATGCTCCATATACCCCAGGATTAGAGCTCATATGTCAAGATTAGCAAAATAACTAAGAGTACTCACAATAGAGAACTACCAGGCAGATAGAGATGATAACAATGCCACCTTGGAAGAAGAAAACAGTGAAAAATTATTCACAGGGGAAGTCTCAAAAGGGTCTAATAGCATTGTGAGATGATCAACCTTGATGGAAGCAGCTACTCTCAGCAGTTCAGAGAGCTAGGATAACCATATTAGACTGGCTATGTAGAATGTTATCCCCATCCAGAGGAATAAAAATGCAAAACAATAAAACAAACAAAAACAAAAAGACAACCCTTCAGAATCTAATGAAGATATTATAAAAATTATCTCATATATATATCTTTCCCTTAATCCTAATTCCTTATACCAAAAAATGACTAATCTGTAAACATATTTATCAAAAATATGTATATACAATGCTAATCTGAGTGTTTGACACTGAGGAGAGGAGGGTGGGAAGGGAGGGTGGAAGGAAATTTTGTAACTTAAGAATATACATGTGCATATGGATGAAAAAAATAAAATAAAAAGTTATAAAGTAAAAAAAAGTCTATGAATTGAACTCTAATCCCAAAGCTCATAGGAGATCTTAAAAAAGAACTTAAAAACCAATCAAAAGAAGAAGAAAATGGAAACTATGCCCCAAGAGCAATAAAACTTCATACCCTTTGACTCAGTAAT